>NW_021319004.1:3493185-3619149 GCF_001605985.2 Dendrobium catenatum | reverse complement strand
TCTTTGCAGATATTAAAAATTTTAAGAATTTTCAAGCGGATAATTATAAACCCAACAACAAGATTTAATAAGTTTGCAGGTTGCAATACCAATAGCAAAAAAAGTTAAGAGTTTTTTCATTCACTTAGCTCTTGAACTTCTTCTCTTTATAGAGGATAAGATTTTATTTATAGCCTTTTGAATTGGGCATTTTAGTAAATTTGGTCGGAATCCAAAAAATTTCATAGTATAATTCATATTGATTCCCATGATTGTAGACCTTTTGTGAAATATTTGAATGCAATTACAATGTCAGAATCAATTGATCTTAGCATCGTTAGATTCATCTCGCCGAGTCGCTCGATTTGACGTTATGTATGATACAATTAGAGGTCGTTTGGTAGATCAATTTATCTTTAAAATTTTTCAAATATAATTCAAGTACTTGATTTTAGCTCATTTTAGAATCAGGTCGAATCACTTATAGCATTGATAGATTCCTCTTGTCGAGATGTTTAAATTTGTTGAAATCAAAATTCAAATAATCTTAAATTTAATTCTAAAATTTTTTAGAGACATATTAAATATAAAGGATGCTCATCTACTCCTTCATTTTTTAAATACTTTATGAAGATAATTTGAATTCAAATTTTGAATGTGGAGGGGGCGGTTTGGGCTTTGGAGGGAGTTTGTATTAGGAAAGTTATGTATTAAAGAGGAGAGGTGCTAGGGTTAGGTTATGCATGATTTGAGTTTCTCTTGGAGTTCTTGGATGTTTTGGCTCTAGATTGGCTTTTGTCTAGAGATTTGGAAGAGAATGATCCTCCTCTCGAATTAAGGATCACTTGTTTTTTACCTCTGTGACAAAACCAAGAGAATAAAAAAGAAAAAAATGCTCATTACCTGTGCTGGTGACTCATCCCGAAATCCTGGCCGAATCTGCATAGACTGCCGCATGAACAGTGCCCCATACCTCTGCAACGGCGCCGAAACGTCTCTTCTCCCGCGTGCATTCTTTGACCGAGCTTCTGCCTACGCTAATAAAAGGGTCATCAGTTCCAGTGAAGTCAAGGTACTTCTGTAAGAGTCTCCTGCAACCCCGCACTTACTGCTCCTCTCCATCTATCTTCGATTATCTGCTGTTTGGATTAGCTCCATTGTCTCCTTTAACCCCCTCGGTCTCAGCAATCGGAGGTCTGCTTGTAGGTCAAGCTTGAGGCCCTTCATGAAATGTTCCTCCAACACCGCCTCTGAAATTCCCCTCAACCTCCCTAAAAGTAACTCAAATATTTCCTTGTACTCCATGACAGTCACCTCCTGAGTCAAGGCAATGAATTGCTCGTGTATGTCTCCTTCCCAACTGGCTCGAAAATGTTCTAACAAGCAATCCTTAAACTCCTTCCACGAACGAATTGAATATCTAGCCTCTCTCCACTGGAACCAAGTGAGGGCTTTCCCCTCCAGACATAACCCTGCAGCTGTAAGCTCCTCCTCCTCTCTTAAACCATTCACCGCAGAATACATATCCACCCGGTGTACCCACCCATGGGAATCCTCCCCTTCAAACACCGACATTTTCAACTTCCTAAAATTCGTTTCTCCACCCCAACTTCCTCTCACACCAATGGTTCCCCCCATGTATTGAGGGTGGGTATCCCACCCTTCTTCCATCCACCTCCCATGTCCCGATCCCCATGCCTCGGTTCATCCACCTCATTCTCTGGTTGTCCACTCCCCTTGCCCAAACGGCCTCCCATAGTAGTCGGTCATCCTACCACTTCCACCATAAAACTCCCTTCCTGTTATCCCCTAATCTGAAAACCCTATTCCACTCCTTATCGGAGCCCTAGGAAGTAGCTCTAGATAAAAGGAATTCTCTTCATCGAATTCTTCTCATCCGATTTCTTTTCCTTTAGATTTGAACAAGGGAATCCCGACCGAATCGTGGTGAGGGTTGGCAATAGGAACCGTTGGTGAATTTTTTGTTTACATCTCCATGAGCTTCATCATCATCTCCTCCAATCCCCCAAATCGGCTCTCCATCCAATTCTTCATGGTTGAAAATCTTCCTTCAATGGTTGAGAATTTATCCTCCACCCTGGATTTGAATTGCTTCATTTTACCTTCCAACGCATCCACTTTCTTTGTTGTCATAACCTCCAAGAAACCTCGCTCAGATACCAATTTGATGTGTTTTGGTAGTAAAAATCAGCAAAGGAGATAAGAATAAAGTGCATAAATACAAATTTAGAAGATGAATTTGGATTTCTTCTTCAAAAGCAATGCAAGATACAATTGATCTGCTATTTAAGAGGTAGATCGGCTCTCTCACAATCCTAGGCGCCGCTAGGAACTCAATAACATAGAAAAACTATAGTAAACATGTAACTCCCCCTAACCCTAGCCAATAACTTCCTTTAAATAGCTTTAACCCCCATTAAACTCAATAAAAACTTTCCTAAATATTTCTCCCTTGAAATTTCTCCTCCTTAAATAATGAATCTTAACTCCCCTGGGCTCCACAATACGTTTCAAAATACCTTCCCTGCTGTTTTGATTCCCGCCCAGCTACTCTGCTGGGTTTGACGAGTCAGAAGCGGGCGACTGGCTCTGCTCGCATAGGGTGTAGAAGTAACAACACCATGAATGCAAAATTGATTCAATGGAGAGTAAAGGAACATATATTAAAGGAATCTAATGATTCACAAATCATTAAAGGAATCTAACAAAATCAAAGATATATATATATATATATATATCATTGAATCCTAAAAAGATTGGGATCATGTAAAATCTTACTACACATTAGGGTGAAGGATTATAAACTAGAAATCTTGAAAAGTAATGGTATTAATGAATTTACGCCATTGTATCGAATGTGACTTTATTTCATGAACCTACTACCAACACCATGAATTATTCTATATTTCCTCCCTCTCCTTGTGAATTCACGCTCAAAACCTTACCATATAGACCAAAACCTTGTTCTTAAAATAATTATAAATTACAATATTATCTCCACTGCTACATTGAAGTGACAAACCCACTTATAATGATTCTTGAATTACATCATAAGAAGCACAATAGTTATGCGCAAACCTACAAAATAACTATGAAATGTTCAATTCATCAGAGCCATTTTTTTAAAAACAATATAGAGTTGATGAAAATCTAAAACTGTATGCTCAATAAAAATACATGAAGTGAACATTAAGATGAGCATTATGAGTTTCTCACTTATGGTTGAGACACTCTTCTAAATTTCCCTTCCAATATCCTACACTCTATTTGACTCATGGTGATTGGGGTATTGTAGCATACACATGAGTCCTTCGATATCTTGGTTCATAGGTTTACTGCCTAAGGTAATTCATAAGCTGATGTTAAAAGTTGGACTTCACATGTTCCATGAGATTGTTTCATGCAACTCTTTCCTTTTGAGGATTCTTTCCTTCGGCATTACCATTGGTTCGGACATATAATGATCTTCTACTACAACAGACATGCAACTTACCTTCTTCGGAAAATCACATATACACTGGATACATAAATGTTATTGTGCCTAGGATGAATTGTAAATTTGTTATAATCCAAGTGTGATGAATTGAAACATGCATTTTTTATTAAATCATGGAGGATTCTAAGACTAGAGAGGGAGTTGAAGGTAAACTTGAATTATGGAGGTCAACCTTAGAGGCTAAAGGTTTTCGCTTGAGTAGATCTAAAACGGAATATATGGAGTGTAATTTTAGTAGTAATAGACCTAGTGAGGGGATTGTGACTTTGGGCGATCAAGTCATTAATAAGAGTACACATTTTAGATATCTTGGATCTGTTGTTCAGAGTGATGGTGAAATAGATGGAGATATTATCAGCAGAATTCAAGTTGGATGGTTGAAGTGGAGGAATGCATCGGGCTTGTTATGTGATAGAAATGTACCCCTCAAACTTAAGGGAAAATTCTATAAGATGGTAGTGAGGCCTGCAATGCTTTATGGTGACGAATGTTGGCCATTAAAAGAGAAGCATAATACTAAGTTAAGTGTGGCAGAGATGAGGATGCTCAGGTGGATGAGTGGCTTTACCCTTAGAGATAGGATACGAAATGAGCATATACGTGAAAAGGTTGGAGTAGCTCCAGTAGAAGATAAGATTAGAGAGAGTCGCCTTAGATGGTTTAGTCACATAAAACGGCGGCCTTCCGATGACCCGGTTAGGAGAGTAGAGGTATTAGATTTGACTTATGTTAAGAATGGTAGGGGTAGACCTAAAAAGACTTGGTTAGAAAATATTAGGAATGACCTTTCTTTATTAGATTTAAATGAGAATTTGACTTTTAATAGGACACAATGGAGAAAAAGGATTCATGTAGCCGACCCCACGTAGTGGGATAAAGGCTTGATGTTGTTGTTGTTGTTGTTGCATGGAGGATTCTAAGAAGTTACTTATTTTGGGTCTTTCTAGTCTATAAATGGGACCTCAGGGACATGCAAAACTATTATTGAATTGTTGAATTAAATCTTTTTCTTAATTTTTGTGTGCTGTTAACGTAATTGCTTCGAGCGCTTTGCATGTTTTATTGATAGCTTTCGGGGACGATTCTCCCTGTACTGGCATGCAGCCAAGATTTCCAATTTAACAGTTCTTAAAGGCTCAGCAATACATGATAAGTGAAACATGAGCACTATCTCCACTACTAGGAAAAAAATAAGGAATTTAAAAATACTAAGCCAAATAGCTTAGTTATGATGAAATATTATACCTCTCCTTACGTTCTTGCAATATCTTCTTCTGGGTCTTGTAGTGATTCTCAATAAACTGCTTAGCAGCTGCAACCCTCTGCTTTGTTATATCCGAAAGAGGGGCCTCGTCAATTGGGGGCTTCTGTGCATCATTCATGCTCTCCATTTCCTTTTTCTTCGAAACAACAGGCTTCACTTTACCCTCTCTTAGCTGGAATTTCTTGAACCAACTTCTGGTAGAATCCATCACACTCACGACGCCATCATTCTGAAACCAAAATACAATAGCATCTCGCCGGAGTTAACAATACCAGCAAAGCATCCAATTTGAATAGAAAAATCCATAAAAGTTTCTCGTGATTTAACTCGTACCAAATTCCTCAGGGCAATCGCTGACAACCCAATCGATTCAATTCTTCTCCGTCTATACAACAAAAAAAACCTAGAAATCCTCCGTGATCCGACAAATCTCACGTATGCGCCAAAATCAAATGCTGCCCAGGGAATGTCCTGACCACCGCCTCTGCATCGCGACGTCCCTCCACCCTTTTGGACCAGGCGAAACGTTTCTCCTTGACTCGCTTTGCAGCTTCCACGCGCCTTCCCAACTCCAACTGGAAGCGAACACTTCGCCTATCTATAAAAAATCTCCTCCGGAAGGACCGAAAAGGCCCTGGGCTCGCGGCAAGAGCCAGCTCATTTGAGGCATTTTACGGATACCTCCCTCTAAAACTCTGATATTAGAGTACTCATGTTAAAGTTTAAAAAATTGATAACATCGATTAAATTTATCATTTGTTTAACATTGGTTTTAAATTTATAAATACCGACAAAATTATTTATGAAATTAGGGTTTTAATTGTAATAAGTAAAAATAAAATCCTCATTTTGTAAAATATGTATTTCATTTAAAAGTTACCAAATAACTCGTAAAAGAAGAATAATACAATTAAATATTATTTGTATTTGGTGATAAAAATTTATATTTTTGTCCCTATCTTTTAATCTATGAAGTCATTCACTCAAAGAATAGTAAGGGTTGAGTAACCAAAATATTATTATAAATAGATTAAGTTATACACTATTTATTTTAATTATGTACAATTTATTTATTTTTAAATGATATTACAAATTCATAATATAAATTAGCAAAATAAAAAAGTTGGCACTCATATAAAAAATAAAGTGGTCTAAAATAAAATAGAATGATCATACTCATAAAAAGATAACCTTCGCAAATAAAAATCTCGGAAAAAAAGTGTGCCAATAATTTGATTGTAAAATCAAACTTAAATGAGAGAGTGGAGTAGAAAATTAATAACCAAAAATTGCCTTTGATCAAAGAAAGGTCAAGCATAGACTAGCTAGAGATACATTATTGCAAAGAAAAATTTAGGACATAGATTAAGATTTGAGTGAAGTGTTAAATTCTTATTTACAGTAAAGAAAATTTAAGAAACCTCATACACATAATCTTTAATTAACTCTTATGCTTGAGATAAGGGTCATTGAACAAAGAAATATATTTTTTTAACCAGTAGTAAAGTGTAAATTAGGGTGTATACTATTTATTGAATAAATAAATCTTCTCCATAAATAAGAGGATATGGTTGATGTGGAATGACATATAAGTATTGTATAACTTACATTTCTCTTTATTTTAGGTAGTTTAAAACTAAGAAGAGAAATAGAACCTTTTTTGGAGTATTATTATCTTTAATGAATGGAGAACAAAGTCTTAAAATTTTTAAATTTGATTTAAGAAGCAATTAAGCTTATATCAAGGAGGACATTATGTTATATAGGGTAGTTTTTAAGTAGTGTCCAAATAATATTCTGAAATTCTCACATGTAATATGACCATGCCTGATATCAAATAAAATCTAACAAAATTTGAGACGCCTTAACAAAAATGAAAAACAAAAAATTTAGCATACATGTGGTAAGAAGTGTCTGAAGTCATGGCTTATATAGAAAGAAAAGAAGCCCCTATTATATTTGTTATCAAGAATGTAAGAGAAAACATCTATAACAAAGGGGGTATGTAGGGTGATAAATATTATTTTGTCCTAAGCAACTCAAATATGAGATTTTTTTTTATGAAAAGCATCATATCATTGATGACAATAGAGAAATGAACATCTAATCACACATATTATATAAAATCATCTTATTTGGGATATAATTCAGTTGAGTAAGATAAATCAAAATGAGTGTGGTCTAAAGAGATTTATAATTCAATCATATATTTTTATTAATCATAATTAATTTGGGCAACTAATTATGATTAATGTACGTGAGATATTAATGATAGTAGAGTGAGAGAGTTTAATATCTTTGCTTTATATAAAGATTCAACATACACATAGAAAATAAGGTTGCATGAGACACTAAAGTTTATTAAAAGAAAATATAAAAAAATAGAAAAAATAGCAATACTTGTATATGTCATTTGTTATAAATGACGTCCTTCGTAGTATTTAGGAAAAGAGTTGATGCAATAAAGTTGACATAAACTATGGATAATTAATTTTGTGGTGGAAGTTGGGAGTCTTACGATATTAGAGTTGTTCTCATGAGATATTTTATGATATATTTTGTTATTTTCCCATGAGGAGATTAGACCAGATATCATAGTTTAATATAATTAATATTGAAGGATGGTGTTATTGTCAAAGTGTGCATCAGCCTTACTAGGAATGGAATGCATTGATGTTGCTTCTAATGGTAGAGAATAAAGTTAGCAAACATTGGCATTGTTGTCCATTGCATGTGTCATTATTATTAACAATTGTGGGTGACAAATTAAATGTGAATCAATATTCTGTGTGAACACCAAGCATTGATCTTATATGTAAGTAATGGTGTGAATCACACTAGTGTTAGTGACAATTGGTGGACATATATGAGAGGAGTCAAAGTTGGGACAAAGTTGGTGAATCAATATATATATATATATATATATATATATAATGGTGTTTAATATTTTATTGTTATAATGATGTAACATATACTTAGGGAAAAAGTTACAAGAGACAAAAAAATTTATATGAAATATTCAAAAAGGGGGGAAATTATGGGGCATTGTCCAATTGAAATAGTCTACTATATAATAAAAGAAACAAGAGTACTCTTCCATTCTATTGAAATATATATATATATATATATATATATATAATGGTGTTTAATATTTTATTGTTATAATGATGTAACATATACTTAGGGAAAAAGTTACAAGAGACAAAAAAATTTATATGAAATATTCAAAAAGGGGGGAAATTATGGGGCATTGTCCAATTGAAATAGTCTACTATATAATAAAAGAAACAAGAGTACTCTTCCATTCTATTGAAGGAGAAGATTATGCAATTGAGAATAATTATTTTATTCATTTTACATATATTATAAAAGAAGTGATGAAAGGTGGAGATAATAATAAAATATTAGCCAAGTGATGATACTATAATAAAAGTTAGGTGTTTGCATGCAAACAATAGAAGTCAGATTGTGGCGTCGAATGTTAGTAGTCAGGTGACGAGAGTTAGACACAGAAGTTAGGCGATTGTGGAGACAATTGTTGATGAAGGTACTCATCGTGCAAGACACTAAAATTTTTTAGATCTCTCAGTTCCATAACCCCCCTCATGTAGAAAATGTCGTATTATTATAGTTTTTTTAAGAGAGGTACTGGTTTTTATTACATAACAGAAATTCTGATAAATTTCTTTGGTTGCATGATTTTTATTAGTTATCCTTATTTCAATTATTGGATGTTCTCAGTTACCCCCGTTGCTAAACTGCCATAGATTATTGAATGTCTTTTTTACTTTATATGACACAGTTCTTAGATTTTGTTAAAAACATAATTATACAAAAAAAGTAAATGATATCAAAATAATTCAGTCATAGTTAATTGGATAATTTCTTCGAACATATGGGCCCAAAGCCTCATATGGAAAGAAGGGCTTTTAGTGCTCGAGGTAATATGAGCCTCGCCCCTTGTCTGATAGAGCCGGAGGGAGAAGCTCGGCCTATTTAGCAAAACAGAGCGCTGACGGTATCGAATTCGGGTTCAACGCCGAACGGGTCCGCCGCGTGCAATATCCGAAAAATAAGGGTGAATGATGAAATGCAGCTTCTCCAACTGCAGATTTTGACCCCACATTATGATCGACCGCCAACTGCTTTGTAAGTTTATCTTTTACAGTCCGTGCAACCAACCGGGCGCTGGCCTATTAATTTGAATTGGTTACAAGAATTTTAAATATTTAGAGTTTATAACATCAATTTTTAAACAATTAAATACACATTATAAAGAATCCTTTGAAATTTTTTATTCTTCTTAAAGTATTTAAAAAATGAAGGAGTAGATGAGCATACTTTATGTTTAATATGTCTCTAAAAATTTTGATAATTAAATTTAAGATTATTTGAAATTTGATTTCAACAAATATGTTGACAAACTAAACATCTCAACAAGAAGAATCAGTCAATGCTACAAATGATTCGACCTGATTCTAAAATGAGCTAAAAACAAGTACTTGAATTATATTTGAAAATTTTTAAAGATAAATTGATCCACCAAACGACCTCTAATTGTATCATACATAATGTCAAATCGAGAGACTCGGCGAGATGAATCTAACGATGCTAAGATCACTTGATTCTGACACTGTTATTGCATTCAAATATTTCACAAACGGTCTACAATCATGGGAATCAATATGAATTTTACTATGAAATTTTTTTTATTCCGACCAAATTTACTAAAAGGCCCAACTCAAAAGGCTATAAATAAAATCTTATCCTCTGTAAAGAGAAGAAGTTCAAGAGCTAAGTGAATGAAAAAACTCTTTAACTTTTTTTGCTATTGTTATGGACAACTTGCAAACTTTTTTAAAGATAAAATCTTGTTGTTGGGTTTATAATTATCCGCTTGCAAATATTTAAATTTTTTAATCTCTACAAAGAGAATCAGTCAATTATTCTCATTATAAATAATATTATTTTCATCAATTATGTGAGAGTTTTTTAACATCTTTTATTATATAGTGGATTCTTATAAGAATAATCTTTAATTTTTTATTTTATTTTTTGACTTATTAATTGAGCTTGTACTCTCCAATTTTAAAGATGAAAATATGGAACTTGAAGAATACAAGTTCAATTAATAAGCAAAACATAAATTAAAAAAAAATAAGAAAAATTGATTTTTTTTTTCCAAAAAAAATATTTTATTTTATTTTCTTTACGCAAATTATATACATTTTTTGGACATTTGGGTCAATTTAGACAAATTCACAAGCTTCAAATCTAAGACCTCTTGGTTGATAATCAAGACTCCCACCTAACATACCAAGGTGAACTAAGTCAATTTTACATTTCTTATGGGCAACTCTTTAAATCAAACTTTACTGGTTTTATGAAATTTTACTCTTTGTTAGGGTTTCTTACCCTAGCTGCCTCTCATGTCAGTCTCCCTCTCCCCTCCTCTTCTGGCCTGGCTAGGAGAACCCCCATCCCTATTCATCTTCATAGCGAACCTTACTTCGACAGCTAATTTCTTTCCCTTCTCCAAACTTTCACAAAATGCCCCTTCCTTAGCCCTAAAGAGGAGTAATTGTTGAGCTTTGAGAAAGATTTCTCCCTCTCCTTCAATCCTCCCCAGGAAGGGCCTCTTAATTTTTCTGAGGAAGATGTTAAGGTTGATTCTGATGAATGAGGGCTTTCATTAGTAGGATATTCAATCACTCACAATCCTTATTTCAAAGCCTTGCTCTTGGTCATTTGTAAGATTAATAAACTTAAAGATACACTGCAATTGCTCTCTTTAAGTGATGTTTTCTTCAGTGTGCAAATGGTCCCCAAACTTTAAGCCAAAATGTGATGAATCCATTTTCATTCATATATTAGTAACTCTACTAATCAAACCCAACAATGCCATGTAACACCCCACAATACCCCTCATAATACTATAGTGTGTAACATGAATAACATAACATTTAAGCATCTCATTTATATCATTTCATTTCAGATTTACATAAAAGATCATATAAATCTCATCTAATACAACAAATAAAGCTTCTAGTAATTCCAAGTTTGATAAAAGACCAAGCACATAGTCACTATAGAAATCCAAATAATTCAAAGTGATACAACATTAAAATTATTTACTAACCTCAAGAGTAGATATAAAATTTAAATAAACATTGATACAAAACTTAATACTTGCATATCAAACTTCCTATACTTTTTCTTTCCATTTTTCTGTAAAAACAGCCAGTAAAAAGTAACTGGTGAGCTATGAGGCTCAGTAAGTTATGCAACTAAAAATAATATTAAACTTGCATGTTAAAATTGTAGAATAATAAAACATGAATAAAAATTTCAACTACTAGAGAAACTACAAAACATCTCATTCGACATTATCTTTAACTGTTATCTTAGATCCATATCGAATATCAATTTTTCTCATTAAAATGTTTGGCTATTCTTTCATAAACAAATTCAATGGAGCCCAGGAAAACCTGATATTATCGTCATTGAATTTCATAGATGTCACTTTTATCTCTTTAGGGATCCATTTTGCCCCACCTGCTATCCAGATATCATTTCTTTTGGGGTCCTTTTTGTCCCACTTACAATGTAGTTATATATTTAATAACCCTTTTGTCCCAACTATCATTGTAAATTATATATATATATATATATATATATATATATATATTTGTCATATTTTAATATAAAATTCAATCGTAAAATATATAAAAATTTGTTTTTTTTTAGCTACATGAATGTATGTAAATACTATTTCATCTGATATAATCTTTTTTTCATTAAAAATTTCTTTATGAAAAGGAATACTGTACCTTCTCGTCCGGGAAAAATGTGGGACTTTGCGGTGTGCTAGGGTTTTTTCTTCCCTCGTCGTTCTGCTTCCACGCCGTTCTGCTACCGCCTCCTCGCCTGGGAGGGCTCCTCCCTCCCTTCATGGCTTCCTCCCCCCATTATTTTCCCCCACTTCCTAAATCCCCAGTGCTTGGATCTCCTGCTGGGCCGTCGTATGCAGAAAATGTTTCTGCTCCTGCCTCCAAACAACCCGTTTTCCCGGTTTCCTTCTTTTCTCCTAGCCAAAAACTTTCCTTCAAAGCCAATGACCTTTCTGAGGGGAAATCTCTCTGGAATACTGCTCTCATTGGTTATTCGCTAGGACCTCGCCCTTACTACGAAAGACTTCTCAAAGCCATGCAGAAACTCTGGCCTCTAAAGGGCTCTATGACGCTTCTATCACTTGCTGATGGTTTCTTTCTGCTTAAGTTCACCTCTTCTGAAGATCTTGAAGCGATTCTAGCTGGGGGTCCTTGGTTTCTTTTAGGGAAGCCATTCATCCTTCAGCGCTGGTCTCCTAAGTTCAAGCCGAAGCGTGACGAAGCCACCCCGATCCCCATCTGGATCAAAATTGTTGACTTCCCCTTAGCGCTCTGGACGCCGACAGGTATTTCGAGGATCGCCAGCTATATCGGCATTCCTATTTCTGTTGATTCTCTTACCGCTGCGCGTACTAGACTGACTTTTGCCCGGGTATGTGTCTTAATCTCAAAAGATTCTACTTTACCTGAAGAAATTCCTATTGATATTGAAGGTGAAGATATGACGCTGAAAGTTCTTTATGACTGGAAACCTGATAAGTGTGAAGGATGTGGATCCCTTATCCACCCTTTCTCGCTTTGCCCCAAAAATCCGAATCCTCAACCTTTCCTCCCTCCTCAACCACCAAAAAACCGAGGGCGTAGTCAATCTAGAGCTCGCTCTTCTCGTCCACACCGTTCCACATCCAAAGCTCCTCCTAGCAATCCTCCACCCCAGATTGCCCCCCAACCTCCTCAGACCGAACCTACCCCCCCCTCCTCCGCCTGGCAATCCACCTTCTACTTCACAGCCCCCACCTTCAAATAATATCATCATCCCGAACCTTAATTCTCCTACAGAAGAGACCTCCTCTTCTGAGCTTTTGGTAATCCCGCCCTCTCTTCCTGGACCCAGTATACCTCTGGTTAACAAATTTGCCTCCTTGCAAAATGAAGATAGTCACCACTCTAATTCTCTAGACTCCTGTTCTGAGAATGAGAATAGTTGTGATAAGCCTTCTGAGGATCCTCCTGACCACAATAAACAGAACACTATGCCGCCAAAAACAAGATCCAATACCAGCAATGGTAAATCCCCAAACAAGTCTAAACCCCCCAAGGGTAAATCGGCCAAGAAGGCCAAAGGTTCATCTTAATTTAATGTCCATGCCAACGATTGCTTGCTGGAATGTCCGAGGGTTCAATAACCCTGACAAAGTGCGTGCTTGTAAGTCTTTGATCGCCTCTTATGACCTTAAATTGTTTTGTATTTTGGAAGCAAAAATTTCCTCTGCCTCCATGGATGACCCGTGGTTTTGCAATACCCATTTACTGTTCCAAAATGAAGGCAGCTGCAATAATTTCAGGGATTCTACTCCTGGACGTATCTGGATTAAATGGGATGCATCTTTAGTCTCTTTTAATATGATTCACACTTCTTCTCAATTCATTCATGGCATCCTTTCTATTGGATCTTTTCCCCCCATATACATCACTGTTATTTATGCTTGTAATAGCATTGAAGATCAGAAAGTTTTGTGGAACCAATTAGCCGAGCTCATTCCCTCTCAAGATCAACCTTGGGTTTTGATGGGGGACTTAAATTGTTACAGATTTGAATCAGAAAAAGCGGGTGGTTCTGGTACTTCTAACAGCCGTCTTGGGGAGCTCAATAATATGATTTTTAATTGTGGTGTGCACGATCTTTCTTCCACTGGGCTTTACTACACCTGGTTTAATCAAAGGGTTGATGACCCTATCCACATTAAACTTGACAGAGTTTTGGTGAACCCGGCCCTCCTTGACTACCTTCCCACAGCTTACTACATTGTTGAATCCCCTCTGGCTTCTGATCATTCACCTCTTATATTCAAATCTTCTAATTCTAAACCTATTTCCTCTAGGTTTAGGTTTAAAAATTACTGGGCTAACATGGATGGTTTTTGGGAAGATGTTCTTGATGCTTTTCATTCCAGATCTAACAGAAGCCCCTTAGCTTCCTTCCACCACAGTTTACAAAATCTCAAAAAAGCTCTTAAAAATCGCAACTGGGCCTCCTCCTCTTTTCTGACAAATTCCATCCAAGAGCTTAAAGGTCTACAGAATGCCTGTTTGCTGGATTTACAATCTCAGCCGTTGGATTTGGCTCTCAACTCCAATCTGAAAAACATAAATGAAAAGCTTGCTTCTCTTCAAGCGTATTGGACTTCTTGGATTACTCAAAGAGCTAAGGCTCTTTGGCTTTCTCATGGGGAAGAAGATATTGGTTTTCTTTATGCCAAAATCAGAAGCAGAAACAACAAAAATCACATCAAAGAAATTTCCACGGCTAATGGGCATTTTACTGAATTCAAAGACATCTCCAAGGCAATTGTGAAACACTTTGAGGATTTGTATAATCCTCCTCCTCATCCCCTGGTTTTACCTTTGGACATTCCTCCTGGTAATTTAGTTCCACCCTCTTACTACTCTCTGTTAACTGCCCCTGTTTCCATTGAAGAGGTTAAATCTGCTGTGTTTGATGGGAAAGTTAATTCCACTCCAGGGCCGGATGGTTTCTCTTATGGTTTTTATAGGAAAACTTGGCATCTTCTTGGTTGCCAAATTTACAATGCTGTTAACAATTTCTTTACTTCTGGTTGTCTCCCTAAAGGAATTAAGGCTACTGCTATCACGCTGATTCCAAAAACTTCTCATGCTTCTAATATAAATGATTTCAGGCCCATCTCTCTTTGTAATGTGTTATATAAAATCATTGCTAAAATTTTGGCTGATCGGTTAAAGAAAGTTCTTCCCATCATCATTCACGAAAGTCAAGCTGGGTTTATTGCCAACCGCTGCTCTGCTGATAACATTATTCTGGCTTCTGAAATTCTTAGGGAATTTAGAGGCACTCATAAGAGATTTTGTGCAAAACTTGACATCAAAAAAGCATTTGACTCTGTCTCAAGGGAATTTCTGATTGCTAGATTACACCAAAAGGGCTTTCCTGAGAATTTTGTTTCTTGGATCAACAGTTGCATTTCGGATGTTCACTTTTCTATATGTTTGAATGGCTCATTGGAAGGTTTCTTCAATTCTACTTCTGGGCTCCGTCAAGGTTGCCCTTTATCTCCATTACTTTTCTGCATTGTTATGGACGGGTTGTCTAATATCCTTATTAGATCTCCCAATACTACTGGCTTTAATGGAGTTTGTGATAGAGGTGCTAATATTAATCACTTGATGTATGCTGACGATCTTCTTGTTTTTGGTGAAGCTTCCCAAGCTAATGCTGAAGGTCTTTTAAACTGTTTATCTCATTTTGGGAATCTTTCGGGCCTACATATAAATCCTGATAAAAGCTCCATTATTTTCTCCAATGCTGCCCATGAGAAAGAGGCTATCTGCAATGTGCTTGGCATCAACAATTGTTCCACTATTCTCACATACCTGGGCATTCCTATTTCAACAAAGAAACTCAAAATTTCTCACTTCCAACCACTACTGAGCAAGATTTCTTCTCTACTTGATGGTTGGAAAAACAAATTTCTTTCTTTTGCAGGTCGAGTACAATTTCTCAAATTTACCATCTCAAACACTATTGCGTATTGGATTAGAGGATCTATAATACCTAAAGCTTGCTGTGCCTCCATCAATAAACTGTGTTCTAGATTTATTTTCCATTCGAATCTCCAAGAGAAAAAGCTTCATCTCATTGCCTGGTCCAAAGTCACTACTCCTAAGCATCTTGGGGGTCTTGGTATTCCATCCATTGAAGCCCTTTATCATGGGGTTATGTGCTCCACCATTGGCAGACTGTTTAACACTCAAAACCTTTTAAGTAAATGGTTTAAAGCTCATTATATATCCCCTTGGAAACCCTTCTTGCCCTCTGCTTCTCTATTCTGGAAGAAACTTTGTGCTACTGCTTCTAAGATTTTAAACTGCATCTCCTTCTCCCTGTCTGCTGAAAGCAATTTTTCTTTTAAATGGGATCCTTGGCTCAATGGGATTATCATTGCTAATCATTTTGACATGGAACATCTGGGAGAATTTTTGGTGAAAGATGTTGTTGTGGGTGAGAATTGGGTACTCCCTAGCTTTTTACCTAACTCACTGTCTGAGGCTATTACTAACATTCCCTTACTTGATTCCTCTGGCATTCTTTGGCTGGGATCCCGTAACTGGGTTTTTAAGAATTTCATTGAGCATTTTTACTCTCATTTGCCGAAGGTGGACTGGTTTGATGCTGTATGGCACAAAAAGCATGCTCTTAAATATGCTTGTTTTGTTTGGATGGCTATGTTGGGGAAACTTAAAACTGCTGATAACATGCTGATTAGGGGAATTCAGGTTCCTCCGTTATGCTCCCTTTGCAATGGTTTTATGGAAAATCATAATCATCTCTTCTTTGGTTGTGATTTCTCTTTTAATATTCTTAAATATATGCTGCCGGAATTGCAATGCTTTCTTCTTCGACCCACCTTAGCTCAAGTTCTGGAATTTTTCTCCATTTCCAATTCGCATAGTAAATCTGAGAAGGATTTCTGCTGTTTAATGGTTGGATGCATACTATACCATATCTGGCGTGAGAGAAACCTGAGGCGTTTCTCTACTCTCTCTCTCTCTCTCTCTCTCTCTATATATATATATATATATATATATATTAATGATATGATCATCTTTCATTAGTATGAATGCAAGCTAAGTCCGAACACAAACCTAATAATTCTTTCTTACTTTGAGCTTCTTTTTGACAAAGCTCAATTTATATACATAACTTCTTACAGAGTTGATTCTTTCTTCAGTATTATGTAATTCTTTTCTCATTAATATACGAGTTCTGTCCAAAATTTTCTTTAAAAAAGAAATTCAGCACGAGTACGTTCAAGCAGTGGAATGCACACGTGTGAAAACGAAAGACTGTAGCTGCAAGACTTAACTGATAGGCCTTTGATGTACTTCCCGCATAAAGTTCCGCAAATCGCATCAGTGAACAGCTGGCAGACATGAAAACCGCTCGCGAGGATCGAGCGGTTCATCTGCATCTCGCATAGACATTTCTCTGCAAAAATACGCATAGCAATCTTCTCCATTGCCCGGACATGAAGCGACCGCGACGGTCCACCAACACGTGAGAGGACGCACGGCGGGAGCTCGCTCGAGCCGTCACATCAAAAGTCACATCTTTAACCATTAATGAGAGCATGAATTTAAAATCTTCCAAAAACGTCAGAAAAAATCATTTATTTATTCTCTAACCCTTCTTCCGTCCAATCACTCTTTTTAGCAAAAAGTGATGGGACAGTTTTTCAGCATTTTTTTTACCATCTGTCACCTTGTCCTTTCATGCAATTATTTTATTTAAATATTTTGCTAAAAGTGGAAATAATACCATACGCTCAGCTTCTGTGCATCCCTCCTATAACTAGAAGTTATCTGCTACTTTAGATTCTGATCGCTGAGGCTTTGGTCAGTAGTTGAAGAGCTTTGGCTTCTCTTTCATGTTGAATTTCGGTATTTACATTCCATGATAAAAATTTCTTTTTTTTCGAAAACTTTTACTGCAATTTGTTAATTTTTATGGGTTTTTTTTTATGTTTGATATATTTTTATTTTATTTTATGGTAGCAGATAGATATATAAGAAAATGCTGGAAAGAACCGAGCAAAAGCCAAAGGAGTTCAACAGTAAATCAAAAGCTGGAATTAAAAACGATCACAGGAAGAGCAAATGAAGCAAAAAGGTTTAGAGATGGAAGACAATATCTGTTGATGTCACAGAGGAAAGTAAGCACTCCAAATTACGTTTGTATTTGATATTGAGCTCTCTCTAATAGTACAAAAATAAGTAGATGCACTGCCTATTAGAATCTGAAAAAAAGCTAAAAACTGGTTAGTGAAAATGTTAAGTCTTTCAGAGGCAAAGTAGGAGCAATTCCTAAGTTTTGTAGTATTTGGAAGAAATCAAAATGGTCATAGCTCGATCATTGGAAAGCCAGTGGAGGGGTATTTAGGCCAACCAAGATGAACTAACACACATCATTTTCATATGGGAGTTCATTTAACAATGAAAATGGTATAAACTTTCATTGATGATCATGGAGGTCAAGTTGACAACTCAATAGAAATATCAATAGGATTATAAGGAATCTAAAAAAAATAATGAATTCCTTGATTAAATTATGATCCCTTGATGTATTCTTATTTTTTTTTTATAAATAAATCTTAGATTGTCTTTCACCCTTACATTTGATATTAATTGCATATAGAAGAATTCATAACATTTTCATTGTTTTAATATAAAAGAAAAGTTATTAGGTATTCTTTTTAAAAGAGGTATAAAATTATTGATTTTGCTTCTCTAAGGAGGGTAGCAGAATTAATAATATGCTAGTAATTTTTCAAGAGCTAGCTTTATAGCCCCATCTCTTCATATAAATCATAAAAATATGATCACTAACATAATAACCTTTTAAAGTATTGCAAATCATATCCCTAACAATATCATTAAGATCCTATATGTTCTTGAAGTTAATTAACATTAGGATAATAAATTATGCTAATAAGAAAAAAAAACATTTGAGTGATCTACTAAAGATAATGAGGGAACAAGCCTATATTAAAAGATAATGAACATATCCATTAAAAGAAAATTGAATTGAGCACGATCTAATTTACATTTGATGGATATGTTAATTATTGTTAACTTAGGATAAAAGTTAGATTATTAAAGAGTTTATTTTGTTTCGTCTCTCACCCGCTCTGCTAGGGCCGGGTTCACCCTAGCTGCCCCCTCCTTGGAGGAGACCGCGTCTCTAAGGGAAGTTCCCTCTCTCTCTTTTATCTTTTCCTCGTTTTTTATGCTGTGAGCTTCTTTGGGATGATTTCCCCTCGTTCCTGATTTTTTCACCTTCGATTTTGTCGGATGCCAGTTAATCAGGTTTGATTTTTTGATCATGATTTTCTTAATGGCAGTAAATCTTCTAAATAGTTTCTTGAAGCCTGTTCTGGTGCATCTTTGGTGGCTTTTACGAATCTTTAATAAGTGACTTATCGCAGCATGTCGACGCTTTGGATCTCCGAGGAGGAGATTTTAGCTTTTGCTGCTTGGTCTAAGATCGTTACTCGAAAGGCCCATGTGTACTGATAATGAAACTTCGGTCGATTCTCGTCCTTTGGTTGCTCGTGTCTTAGTTGAACTAAAAATCTCTAAAATCTATCCTGATAGTATTTGGGTCAGACTTAAAATTTTTGGGTATATTCAAAATATGGAGATTGAGAATTTTCCTTCATTTTGCGATCATTGTAAGTCTTTGGGTCATCTAAAAATGAACGCTTTATCTTGCATCCTCATTTAGTAAAACCCAAATTAGTGACTTTTGTTAATATCATAAATGTTCGATTGTTGCCTCATCTACAATTATCTACCCTATTCACTACAAGAAAATGTGCTATTACAAGCTTTCAACCGAAAATACGAGCTTTTCAAATATGTCGAAAATACGAGCTTTCCAAATCCGCCGAAAATACACGCAGGAAAATGCAATAGTGACAGGTAACAATACAAATTCGTCGGAAATACGGGCTTTCTGGTGCAAAATGCTCATACACTAATTCACGCGTCGGAAAAGCAACACCAGCGAATTTTTTTCGTCGGAAATATTTTAGACGGATTTTGTGGCGAAATGTTGGAGGAAAGATAGGAGAAGACGATGCCTTTTTTGGTGTCGTATTCCAGCGTAATATTTATCAGTATTTATGGCGGACAAGCTACGCCGGAAATACCGACGGATATAAATATATAGGAATTATGTTATCTGTCGGATTGATTTCTTTGAGCAGTCTAATGAATTAATTAAAATATTCATATGAGACATATATTCTGCCTTGATGCTTAACTTCTTAACAACAATTGATTACTCTGAGTGAGTGATACGCCCCTTTCATATTGGTTATTGGGAAGCTTGCAGCAAATTATAAAATTTTATACTTCTTTATTATGTGACTATTCTGTGTATTGTTCAAATTGTGCTCCACTTGCACCATGATTTAAATCCTCAAGATTAGGTCGGATATTTTTTTCCTCATTTATATTAGCACTTGTCGATGGGCCGCATTGAGAATCGAAATGTGGTTCATACTCATCATGAAAAGTTTAATACCAATGTTCTGGCATGAAGCATTGACATTATAGATCAACGATTACATCATCTGGGTGTAGGTGCATCTAAATTTTATATTTAGAACATAGGCAACAAAACTTTCCATCTGAGATAAAGCTGGAGAGTTAATAAGTTGCCTGAATGAAAATATTCAACCCTCTAATGAATTCATCGGTTAATGTCTTTCGTCCTTGCACCAATTAATTATACATTTAACTTCTTTGAGTTTTGATATTCAAAATATAATCTACATATAATATGAATATATTGGATAATGTTATAATATTTATTGAAGAAAAATACAAAGTGTAATAGCATGTTTGGAAGGCCATCGTTTTAAGCTATGATGCACCGACATGACACTTAAAGAGGGTATGCAGTGTCGGACACGGCATGGACACGTGTCCGACACGGCATTGGAGTGTCGCATTAATTTAAAAAATTAAAATTAAAATCGGACACGCATGCCCGATTATTAAATGAGATATCGTTATGTATATGCTCGGTATCACTAGGTACATGCTCGGTACTGCTCAGTACATGCTTGGTACTGCTCAATATATGCTCGGTATTGCTTAGTACATGCTCGGTATCTCTTAGTACATGCTCGGTACTGCTAGGTACATGCTCGGTACTGCTAGGTACATGCTCGGTACCGCTCAGTACTGCTACGTACATGCCCGGTACAGCTAGGTACATACTCGGTACTGCTAGACACATGCTCGGTACCACTCGGTATCTTCCCATACAAACAACTTACGAACTTTAAAAACAAGCAGAACTTCAAAATTACTACTACAACAACAACAACAACAACAACATCAAGCCTTTATCCCACTACGTGGGGTCGGCTACATGAATCCTTTTTCTCCATTGTGTCCTATTAAAAGTCAAATTCTCGTTTAAATCTAATAAAGAAAGGTCATTCCTAATATTTTCTAACCAAGTCTTTTTAGGTCTACCCCTACCTTTCTTAACACAAGTCAAATCTAATACCTCTACTCCCCTAAACCCTAAAGTAAATTTCAAATACAACATAAAATAATTGTCCTTATTATTGCTTGCCACCAGCCCGCACTCCGCCCGCTCCAACCCGTGTCCGTGTCCTATATTTTCAATAATTGACATGTCACGTGTCCGTGTCGTGTCGTGTCCGTGTTGCCGTGTCCGTGCCGGTGCATCATAGGTTTTAAGTGACCAAACCATCCAAGGCGACTCTATCTAATCTTATCTTCCACTGGAGCTATTCCAACCTTCTCACATATATGCTATTTTTCATATCGTGTCTATAATCAAGTATGATCAATGCATTCCTCTACGTCCACACAATAATGCCCAATTCATTCTTCTTCTTCCACTATCCAACTTGAATTTTATAAATAATATCCCTATCTATTTCATCATAAATAGAGAAATGATATTAAAAACGTGTACTTTTATTAACAACTTCATTGCCCAAAATCACAATCCCTCAACTAAGTCTATTACTACTAAAGATACACTCTATATTTTAAATTTTAGATCAATTTATGTGAAAACCTTCTCACATATATGCAATTTTTCATATCGTGTCTATAATCAAGTATGCTCAATGCATTCCTCTACATCCACACAATAACGCCCAATGCATTCTTCTACTTCCACTATCCAACTTGAATTTTATAAATAATATCCCTATCTATTTCATCATAAATAGAGAAATGATATTAAAAACGTATACTTTTATTAATAACTTCATCGCCCAAAATCACAATCCCTCAACTAAGTCTATTACTACTAAAAATACACTATATATATTAAATTTTAGATCAATTTATGTGAAAACCTTTAGACTCTAAGGTTGACCTACATAATTCATGTTTACCTTCAACCCCCTCTCCACTATTATCAATTACAAGAACAATAAAAGCATACACCAATGTACAATATTATCTTGCAAATATCTAGTTAGAACATCCATAGCGAAAACACCAAGATACATTTTCTTGCAAATGTCTAGTGAGAACATTCATACAAAAACAAATTAAAAGCATACATAAAGAGGATTCGGCAACTCTCGGACATGAGAGAGAGGGAAAGAGATAAGAAGTATGACAGCGAATAGGCCAAAATTGGGCCTTTATCGACATATTTTCCGGCTAAGTCAGTTTCTTAGCTGTCATATATTACACCGGCATTGCTTCGTCAATTTTAAGTAATTCGGCACAATATTCGCAAATACCGGTGGAATACACGCAAAAAAAACTTTAAAATGCCGGCGAAAAGCCGGCGGAATTTGCGCCGGTATTTCAGCAGCAAAAATTGTCAACAAGAGTAGGCTCACATTGTTTCGAACTTACACAAGCGTATCAATTGAAAATGAAACCCCCCTTTTTGGGATATCAATATGTGCAAAGATAAATTATTTAAGCATGAGATTTGAGAACTCAAAAAAATCTTTTTAATTGAGAGGCTCATGATGGCTAGAGAAAATGTGTTGTTCTACTACCAAAAGGGAGAGAATAACAAATGATTGATAAGAGGAGGGAAATAAGATTAGGGTCTAACACAAAAGCAAAATCAAACTAGTTAAGAGGTCAAGGATGTTAATTTGCATGACATAAAATTTGGAAGAGTTTAAATCCTAATAGAGAAGATCCTAATATTTTATAAGATGAAAAAGTAAACTTGCATTCAAAATTATTTTAGTGATCCTACTTCTGATCTGCATGAAGAATCAATTCCTACTGTAGAAACACTTTTGAAAGAAGTTGGTAGTTCAAGTAAGGACCTTAGTGAGAATGATGAACAAGCTGAAGATACACATGAAACTAGAGAAAAATCATTAGTACAAAATAGTTCAATGTAAGTTCGTAGCTCAACTTATGTTTTAAATTTTAATGAACTGAATTCTTTGTTATGAAATATTATTTTTTATGAACTGTAAATCTTTTTTAATCTGCTTTGTACTTATTTATGAAATATTTTTATTATTAACTACATTCTTTGTTATGAAATACTAACATATTTGACTATCTTATATTTTCATTCCATATGGCTTTAGGGAATGAGCCTCCACGTAGATATATCTCTATGATTAGGACTATCAAAATCGGGTCACAGGCCAGGTTTGGGTCCAACCTGAAACTGACCCTGCACTATTCAACCCGACCCGAACCTGAACCGTTTTTGCGAAGGTGTCAGGTTTTTAGACCCGAACCCGATCCGCTAGCTTCGGGTCTGATTCAACCGACACGCTTCGGGTCCGGGTCAACCTGACACGACCTACTTAATTGCCATTAGATTTGGGAAAAAAATGAGGCTTTCGGACCTTATTAGAGGGAAAGAACAAGGCGAAGAAGCTTCCCTGTAAGAGTGAGCGACTAGTGGGGCAGAATTGTAGAACAAATCAGATCAAAGAGGCAAATAGAGGAAGAGAATAATTATAATATTCTGCATTTAAAGGAGAAGCCCAGAGAGAGAACAAATCACCATCACCGAGCTGTTGGGTATAGCAGTTTCTTAGAAGAATTTGACCGATATCCAACAAAACAACAAAAATACAATAGACTTTCGCCTATCTATTGAAGATGCTCAGACTTCATACCATTATTGCAGCACATAAAGAAGAAGGGAGAGAGAGAGAGAGAGAGAGAGAGAGAGAGAGAGAGAGAGAGAGAACAAATCACCAACACTGAGCTTTTGGGTATAGCAGTTTCTAAGAAGAATTTGATCGAAATCCAGCCAAACAACAAAATTTAGATCTTTAAAATCAATAGAATCAATACATCAAAAGGATTCAATCATTTCACATGTTACTAACTCACCGCTTATGTCGATGCTTCTTCATGATTTGGGGGAGAAAGACAAGAGTTTCGGCTTTAGAGTTTGAAAAAAATTAGACAGGTCGAACCCGAGAGAGAGAAAGACGAGAGTTCTGCCAATAGCTCACATTTCCATTTTTGGATCAAAATCGGGTTTATGGGTTGACCTGAACCTGACCTGTTCTTAAACGGGTTGACCCCAACTCAAAAAAATTCGGGTTGGATTTTCGGGTCGTGTTAAAAATTGACACCCCTACCTATGATGTTCTGTGGGAGGAGGAAGTTGGCTATGGTACTTAAAGGGGCAAGGCCGCCTGAGTAGGGTCAAGGACAAATTGTACCACCGTTCGTAGGAGTTCTAGCACCGGTTACTCATTATCCCTCTCTCACTCATAGAAGCCTATTATTTTCATCACCAGATTCTTCCCAATCACTACCCTTCTACCCATATTACCCCTACTATCATCACAAACTATTCCCTCTACATATCCTTATTCACCTCACCATCAACCATACTATTATCCATCACTAGTCCTACCTCCACAAGCAGGTGAAGCTTCTACACTAGCTGGACCTCCTATAACAGCTGGACTTTCTACACCAGTGGGCACTAAGGTTGAGAATTCATGACCTTCATAAGATAAATGATTATACATACAACCCGAGGGAGATATGCAAGTTTTATTATTTGCTATTTAGTTTATGTAATAAATGAGAAATGTAATAAGAAAATGGTTATATTTTGTATGGGTTTAATCCGATTAGGTAGCCCACACATAAGATTATGTATATAATAAAGAGTATATATGATGCTCCTTATATATGTAGAAAGAAAATTCCAAAAAGCATAAGAAATATGTGGTTCATTGAGTTCAAGGTAAAAAAGATTAAGTTAAGCAAGAGAAGGTAGATATAATATATAATGATTATTTTTTAGATTTAATAGTATTTATTGTTCTTAATATTCTTGCTCATAGGAGCTGTATCTTGTGATGATATTCATTAATCTACCCACATTAGTTGATATTAGAGTCTTGGGCTTTTGTTACATCAACCCTTGACGTTGATTGGGGATGGGTTGGAAATATTATGGATGAAGATTGGTTATCGATGATGTTCGAAGCCTCAACCAAATGTCAACCATACCGGTGAATTGACCTCCACCAACCAATAACCATACCAGTGATTCAACATGTACCGAAGACAACCACGTCGTCGAACACTTCTCGCGATTCAACTCTCCCCGACTCTCCAGTCTGTCTCCAACTTCAAACCACATCTTCCCGGCCTCACCATTACATTTGTGTCTTTCCATCTGCTCTGTTCACACAAATAAGATTTTGGCCCATCAACGCGACCTCGCCTGCCCTTTCATGCACGAGTCCGACTAGAGCTCCGATCCCGCGGCTCGCATTCTCAGACCAGCCTCGATCCCGTCTCACGCTACTTCGGTCCATCTTCATGACCCAGGCATGTTCCCGTGATCTCCCGCTACCGACCCAGCTTGCGTGCCGTCCGGCTCCCTCGTAATCAGATCCCGATCCCACTCACACCCTATACTCTCTCTTGCACGTTTGCTTGATCCCGCAACTTTGCTCCTGCCTCACCCACGATCAGACCATATCCCCGCTTCCTCACAACTAGACTTAAGAATTGTCCGCCCTTGTTCCCACATGCGAATTCTTTTTAGACAAGAGGAGAATAATGTGGAGCATATTAGAGTTAAATCAGGCCTTTGAAATATTATATCATTCTTTGTACCTCTTTTTCTAAAATCTTCTAGACTTTCTTTTGCTTTTATAAATGCAAGTTGTAGGAGATCGATATAACATAATGAATATGTTTGGGATTTATTAGTATTTATTGTTCTTGATGTTCTTGTTCTTAGGAATTATATCTTGGGATGATTCTTCATCAATTTCCCTACATCGCCATAGGTATTTACCCTCTATGTTGTTATAAAATTTTTAATTTATGAATTTTTCACTAAAATAAAATTAAATATGAATTTTGTTTTAAAATAAGTAATTTATATTTTTTGGAATTTTTTTTGGAAAGTGAAAAAAAAAACCATAGTCCATACTGTTACGCAAGAATGATGAGCCCAAATAATAATAATAAAATATATAAAAAACTCTGACCGGCCATTCGGTTTGTGGCTCTCCTTGACGTATCAACCTCATGTTATTTATTCCTTTGTCGATTTGGTTGATACTTACAAGTTCCTAAACTTATTTGTTTTTTTTTTCTTTAATTTAGGTAAATCAGTCAAAGTAGCTAGAGCGCCATTAGTAATATCGGGTCTTCAAAAAAAAAAATCATATAAATTGTAATTTTTCATAAATATGCATTGAAATAAATATTTTATCTCAAATTTGAAATTACTCACAAAAATTCATAACTTACCTAAATATAGAAAAAATAAGCCCATCCATTTGAAGAATTCAGTGCTTGCGAAACATCTAACTCTTCCTCGCATAACCGTGTCTCTAGAGAGATTATTACATGCGGTCACCAGACAGTCTTGAGGTCAATCAGGACACGTCATATCACTCTAATCCTAAATGCTACACAGTAATGGTAAAATTAGTACATGACTCATCCTGAGGCCTCCGACGACGTCCGGTGACCGCACGTAATAATTTCTCATATCTATGATGCGTTTTCTTGCTCCTAGCTACTTTCGAAGAATCCATTGCTTGCTGAATGTCTTCCTCTTCGTATAGCACTACAAGCAAATCAAAGGTTCGACGAGCTACTCGTTTCTCGGTTCGATTAAAGCTCGTTCGTGATCGTTTAACTAACTAAACAAACAAACATGAACAATATTTACTCGATCCTTAAATAAATATGCTTGAACACTAATGTGTTCGGTTCATTTATGTTCACGAACAACATCATTTGAAACTCGTGAACAAACTCGATATTAAGCTGAATAAGAAGTTCGATCAAAAGCTCAATTCGTGTTCGATTTAGAACCCGTGAATAAACTCAATAAATATATTCATATAGATTGATCATATTTTCATTTTAAATAGATAATTATTTTTATTTTAAATTTAATTTCATTTTATTTTATACATTCAATAGAATGATTTGTTTAATGAGCAAGAGACATTTCACATTTCTCAATGCTTGCTAGATTGTTTGTTTAATATAAGATGAATCATATATCGTTTGTTCTTGAACAATGTCATTTTGTAGCTCAAAAATACTATTTATGTATATACTCATGATTTTGCTCATTTGATATCTCAAGAATACTCATTAGATTTGTTTATGAGCATGCTTGTTTGATAGTGTAAAAAAATTCGTTAAATATGTTCATGAATATAACTCGTTAAGACTTAATTTGTTTAAAGCTCGATAAGCACTAAACGAACCGAACATGAACCAAACATGAACGCTATTAATTTAAACGAACCAAACATGAACACAAACAATAAAGCTCGAATCAAACACGAACCGAACTTGAACAAGCTAATAATAAACAAACTCAAACATGAACACTCCATACTCGGCTCGATTCGATTCGTTTGCATCCCTATCTTCCTACTTCCTAGCGTGGCCATGCTTTCAGCGCTCTCTTCCAAGCATGTCAGTAGTGCTTCTTTCAGAATGCACCCCCTATTGTGTCTCAGATTTATACCATAAATTTGCCCAAAATTTAAAAGATAGTATGGCTCAGCCCATGATGATAATACTGACGAAACTTATAAGAATCTTTTCAACTAGGCGATGAATGCAAATGGTAACCATTTAACGCACATTGGCGCAGTATTATTTATAGTTTTCAGTTCAAAGACTAGAACTGAGAACTGAAAACTTGACCAAATACAAGGTTCTGCCTCAGTCAGCACGAACTCTTAATTGGATCATCTGTTACAGTATTTGAACAATTAATTCTGTGTCAGGAAACAGAAGAGAGAACCCTTCCTGCTTTCTCAAAATGATACGCTTATAATTCATCAAAATACTTATGAATGTAAATTTATTTTATATACACATTTAATTAATATGATGAATTAATATATTTATTTAAATATATTATTGGGATAAATATACAAAAAATTTCATTTGAATATTCATATAGATCCTTAATTTGGATTAATATAGATTAAATTTGATTGACTTGCTATGTTCAATAAAAATTTTTAGCATATATTTTATGTTTGATTTTTAAATTATCATTACCATATTGTAGAATATTATTTACTTTATAATATTTTTAATTTTTTATGAGCATTATAGGTTTCAAAATATGATGATGGTCATTTGATTTAATTCTTACGGATTTAGCATGAATTCATGCCATATGATTTTGTCGAACCCGCTGATGTTTTATTTGTCAAGTGTGTTCAACAATATTTTTTGTACTTATATACTAATTTATGAATATTTTTATGCAATTTTTGGAGTTCCTAATTTCAAGATATAAAAAAATTCAATTAAGTTAAATTTGCAATCAAAATAAATCATTTATATATTTACCAAAATATATTTAATTTTTCATTTATATATTTGCAATCAAAATTACATATATGAGGAGCAAACTTCTGGTGGCTCATGCTTTTTAGCAAGCAACCAGGAGTTATTGTACAACCAACAAGTAGCTGCCCTTACAACATAGATAG
Source organism: Dendrobium catenatum (assembly GCF_001605985.2). Classification (NCBI taxonomy): domain Eukaryota; kingdom Viridiplantae; phylum Streptophyta; class Magnoliopsida; order Asparagales; family Orchidaceae; genus Dendrobium; species Dendrobium catenatum. Next base: position 3,590,718 of record NW_021319004.1, on the reverse strand, counting down.
ATCAAGTCGAAATATCAGAAGCTCATATGCAGATGTAACAAAGTCAGTTGTTGGATGAATCATAGAAATTGAGAGAGCAATTCAGTGGAAAGCAGTCAGAATTAGCAGAAGAGGAGAACAATGAGACAGATTTTGGTTAGACTTTTTTTTTTACTATTACTGGACATTTTAATTCTATGTTGGACATTTTATTTCTATATTTGTATATTTCTATAACAATTTTTTTAATGTGCAATAAACTTTATGTTTATTTTTAAACTGTTTGGTGATTGTTCAATATTATTTTGTGATCAAATTTATTATTACATGCATGTAGCATTAGTGTTTATGTTCAATGGTTGAATGTGAATATGATTTATGTATATAGTTTATGTAGGAGTGTTGTGTTGTAGAGAAAATATGTGGCGAGGGGTTATTTACTTATTTATTTATGGTACAAGTTTCTGACGGAATATCCGTGGGAAACGGAGATACGACAAAATGGTACCATGTTTCCGGCAGACAAATTTCATCATAAGTACGGGCGAATAAACTGCCGAACATGTCCTCTGGTATTTCCTGCAGTACGTTTCCGTCGGAAATTCCGACGGACAAACCGTCGGGAAGAGCAATTCGCAAATGACGAATGCTGCTGCACAATTTCGCCGAAAGTTTGTCGGTAAACCCGCCGAAAGTATCTTCGGAGGAAAACTTCTGTCAGAACAATGTTTCCGATGCTCGTTTTATCATTGACCAATTTTCCATCAGTAACCTCAGAAAATGAAAAATTTCTAGCGGAATTCCTCGTTTTCCAGCGGGTTTAGACTGCCTGAAATACAAGTTTTTTTTGTAGAGTTGGCCACTTAAATTTGTCCAATAAATGCTTGTATTAAGGAGGCAAGGGACAGTAGTTCTAACTTGCTTATTTCCATATGAGTTCTTTATCTCAAAGAATATGTGATTACCTGTGCTACTATTAAGGTTTGTTTGGGACAGTTTTCTTATTGCTTCTTAAAGTAGTTTTTTAGTACAAAAATATTTTAAATTAAATTTTTTTTTATACTAAAAACTGCTTTATAAAGCAATAAAAAATATGTTTCTAATGAAGCTCGAGTCTCTTGGCTTCTCTGGTATCTTGAATGCTTTTGCCTCATGAGACATTCTATTTTGGGCTTCACTATTGATGAAAATTGTTTATTCAAGCTCTGACATTTCTTTGCTTTAAAAAATCTTTCATCGCTTATAAAAATATAGGACAAAATTCTAACAACTTCTAACCATGGATCCTTTTACACTACATATTATTAGTAGATACACAAAATGTAATTAAATAGAAAATGAGCTGGCTGTATCTCATTGGTCCGACCCTCTTTACTTAGGCTTATCTCTGTCTTTATATAGCGGACAATACCTGTAATAGAGTAGGAAAATAATAGAGAAATTTACTTTCTGTCTGTTCTTGCTTTGTTTACCGTCTGTCTTCTTCCTTCCTCTCTGATCCTAGAGATCAAGATTTCCTCATTTCTTCACATATATATATATATATTTAGTGCTACAGTTTCAGAAAATAATGAGATCACTTGCTATGATGCTCCTTCCATGCCTTAAAACTTCAGAAGTTGCAAGAAGGTAAGCCCAAATTTGTATGGAGAGGATCCAATTGCACAAGTCATCTAATGCAGTGCCTGAATGCCCGCTTCAAACCATTCTAAGTGAATAAAGAGATGGATGCACGATTCCTTCACAATGATGTAACTGAATACTACAAACCATTCTAATTTATATGAAGAGGCCTACCATTTTCTCTTTTAATACTCTGGTTGAGAGTTAAAGCATTGGAGAGAGGAAAAATTCAACAGAAAGTTGGTGTTTTCTTTTGATTGGAAGGTTTTTTTTTGGATAAAACTCATGGTGGGATCTAGACGTTAGTAAAGATAAAAATTACATGTCCTCAGAGGATCTGAAGCTCGCTAAAAATACAATATTTGAAAGAAAACTTAAGAGCTTTACATCCTACTTAATGCAAGAAATTAAAAAGCAAAGCAAAACATAATAAAATATGATATTCAAATAAAGAAACGACATAAACACCAACCGCAACAACACAAAAGGCACCCCAATACACGGCCAAGCTACACACCCATCACCAAGAGCAACCCAAGTGATCTAGATTAAATTCAAGTAAAGAAAGCGCCACCATGCAAACAATGCTAAACAGAGAGACAAGAATAGATAAAGAAAAAGGTAGAAGCACTTCCCCCACAACCAACAGTAAAGAACCAACTAAATCACCAAACAAGTTCCACAACCATTACAACCAGAGCAAAACAACAACAAAAAGAAGGAAGAGGAGGCTGAATTAGCAAAATACTCAAACCAATAAAACCAATAACTTCTTTCTTGTTTTACACCAACCCCGTTTGCCAACACCATGAACTTGGATTTTTTTAGCACAACGACTTACGTTCAAGTTATACTCATGAAAATCATCATTTGAATCATCCAAACCATCTCTAGCATCCCTACAAGGAGAGGAGCAAGACCCATCCAACCAATCTAAATGATCCACATGAATCAATTTGAATTTGAAAATCAATTGATTTTTCAACTCTTCTGAAGAAATAAGTGTAATAGGAACATCTAAAACTGGCACATTCACAGTTGTCCCCAAACAACCATTTGAAACATCATTAGCTACCAAAGAAATGGGAGCAATAGAACTTTGAAATTCAATATTATTCTCCCCAGTTGTACCCAAAAAAGTAAGATGAAGGCAAAACTGAAAAAGGAGAATAATTAGTGATCTCTAAAGAGGAAATGATATCTAAAATCAAGAGAAATAGTTGTGAAGAAAATTCAATTTTCAAACTATTCTTGTTTAATAAACAAGAAAATTTATGATCTCTCATTCCCAAACTATCCAATTTTTCTTTTTGAATTGGTTAGCGTCTAAATAAGATAATTAGATAGAAAATTATGTAGTACTTATTTTAGAACTGCAAAAATAAATAATAAATCAATCTTATATTATATAACAACAACAACAACATCAAGTCTTTATCCCATAATGTGGGGAATACTAAAATGCAACATGAGGACTCCTAGAAGGACACCCATCCTAGATTAAATAAGATTTATTATTGTTTAAGAATGAATAGATACAATCTAAGGTGGCACCAAGAAAGCACCCAAAAAAGAAAGATCAAAATATACTCAATTAGCACAATCTTTCTGCCAAAAAATGAGTCAACTGATAAGCCAGAATCGCGATCCCAAAATTCCTAAATAAGTTAACTGATAAGTAAACAAACCAACTAATAAAGTGGAAAGAGCCAGGGAACATATTAGCCTCCGTAAAAGAACCACACACGGGGTAGGTTAATGCACCACCCAGAAAACTTTTCGAATGATTAGCAAGACCACTCATATAGGAGAAAAACTAGTAAGCCCCAAGAAGCCAACAACATAAAGATAAATCCCAAAACCTGAGCCACCACTAGAAATGAGTCCAATCCAGCCAGAGGAACCAATTGACACCCAACCAGGAAAAAGAAATAAGTAACCAGACCAAACAATTAAAATAAATGAACAAACACATTCTGAAGAACATCCCGTAGTAGCCAGCTCACCAAATATCAACACAAAAAGAAATAGACCTGGCAACAGAAAACCTGTCACGCCCCAAGATCTAACTTGGAAAGAATGTCAATCTATTACTCAAACAATTTACCAGAGTTATCTAAAACCTTCAATTAAACAGTCTATCAAACATCTATAAAATTTAATACATCAATATACAAGTCGATTCATATCTCAAAAAGTCATGTACAATACTCAGGAACTACACTACAATCACCAGTACTGAAATCTATCCTAAGTACAAAAGAATCAAAATCAATCAAAATACAAAAACCTGAAGATCTGGATCAATTCCTATCTTCTGCTCCCTTGCCCTGACCTGAAAATATCAACCACATATAATGAGCTTTACAAAGCCCAGCAGGGGACGATCAGACCAAAAAAATCGTCCTGGACGGTTCCCAGAACTATCTGCAGGCCGATATTTTCTACAGTGCTGATCGGCCTGGACGATTTAAAATCGTCCTGGACGATCCTGAGAGAAAAATCCAAATCAGAGAGGAACAGTAAGGGAACGAGGTCTCACAAAACCACCCACCCACCAGCTAGCTAAATAAAAACAAAATGAAAGTAAACCGAGGCGGCCAATACATAAGGGAGGAAGCCCACCAGATCTTCCCCAACAACAATACTAAAGAGAATAGGATAGAAATACTACCAGCATACTGTAAGGATGACTAGATCTAAACAACATACACCATAAACAGGGAACCATAGAGATTTTCAAACAAATAACCAAAAAACATAAACAAAGAACCCATCAGCCAAGCCGAATATAAGGTAATCCAAGTATGTCCAACTTAACCAAACCTCTCAAGAGAAAGGATAAATTAGAATCAACAAACTCCTGAGTAGCCTCAAGTTGACACTCAAATTTGGCCAACCAATATGCACAGGCATTACCTTCCCGATACATATGAACAATAGTATAATTAAGGGCAAAAAGAAAATGTTTAATTCTTCTAATAATATATAAATTATGTGGGTGTCTTGTAACCTCGTTTTGAATGATCCGAATTAAAAGCAAAGCATCCACCTCAATAGACACATTAGTAATCCCCCACCTATAACAAATGTCAAGGCCATGAGACAAGCTCATAAGTTCAGCAGTAATGATGTTACAAAGAATTAAAGGAGCAGCATAAGCAACAATAACGTCACCCAACTGATTACGAATAATGCCACCCACACCCGCAATAAAGATCCCAATCAAACCATCAGAATTAAGTTTAAAAAAAGTAGTAGATTTGATCCATCTCACAACTCTCTCGGTTTTAACAGCTCAATATTAATATATATATGCCAAACTTCAAAGCCAAATCTAAACAATTTCTTAAAATTCTTAACAGTAATAAGATAAGCAGAATGAAGTTGTAAATCTTTTGTTTCTCACATTAGCAATAATATGATTGGCATCCATTCTAATCTCATTATGCTTGGTGTCATTTCTAGCCCTCCAAAGGAACCACATAATAAGGACCGGCAATAAATGGTAGATATGACCTTTAGTATTAGCCACCCAAACCTCTAAGATAGACAAAATATATTACTATAAAGGTTGAAATTATCTTTATTAGCAATCTCAAGAAAATAATTCCAAACTTTTTGAGCAATGCTCCCATTAATGAAAACATGATTAATATTTTTAATATTAAAACAACATTAACATTTAGAAGGAAAACTAAAACCTTTTTTTCAAAGTAAAGTGTCAACATGAAGGAAGTCTTTAATACATCTTCAAGTAAGAATATAATAAAGGGAATATTGTTGTGCCAAATAATAGAATGATTTGTCATAATTAATTCTAATAGTATCCCAAACATTTTTAAACATAAATTTACCAGACGGAGAAATATTGAATAAAATTTTGTTACTACAATGTAATTGTAAAGGGTTGTTCAGGATACTAATGATTAAATCAAAGGGGATGACCTCCTAAGTTTATTAACATTCCAATCTCATTTTCAATAAAACTATGAACCTTAGTATTATACAAAGTATGCGTATTCAAAAGGCTGTCACTAGAATTATTCCCTAACCAATTATCTTGTCAGAAAAAGATATCACAGTTTACCAAACCCCATTGAATAAATTGCTTAGCTTCCCATTTGATGTTGCACAACCTTTTCCAAACAAACGAGTCAGACCTTTTGTAACTACAAGCTATAGGATGAAGCTCTTTGCAATATTGAACATTTATAAACTGAGCTCACAAACTGATTTTAGATATAAAAGAAAATCATAATTTATGAAAAAAATCCTGAACAATATCCAAACTATTCTTGCATTTTAAACCCCCTTTGTTAAAAACCCCACAAACATTCTTCCAAGAAGCCCAATAGATACATGAACTATTATTCTTCGATCCTCAAAAAAACTTATTAATCATTCTCTGCAATCTAAGGCAAATAGAAGAAATATGTTATAAAGTATGAAAAATAAAGATAAGAATAGAATTTAAAACACTTTTAATAAGCACAAGCCTACCACCAAAAGAGAGGAAGTTGGAAGTCCAATCATAAAATTTTCTTTGAAAAATAGTGAAAATATCTTTAAAAATTTGATGTCTTTTTCTACTTTTAAAAATAGGAGTACCCAAATACTTAATAGGCAAAGAAATGCAATTAAAATCAAAAATCCTCTTGATAGCATTCATTCTACCATGATTAACAGACTTAGCAACAATAAATCTGCTTTTATCCTTGTTATTAGCCAAACCACTCATATTTTGAAAAACAGCTAAGAAATTAACTAAAATTTTAATGTTATTAAAAGAGCAATTGGAAAAGATAATAAAATCATCAGTAAAACTAAGGTGAGTAATAAGAATACCACCAACAGTATGATAAAGAAGGTTCATATACCTTTAATATAATTCCTCCAAATCCCTGGAAAGATAGTCCAAAAAAATAATAAAGAGAGTGGTAGATAAAAGATCACCTTGTCTCAAATCTTGAGAGTATTTAAAACAACTATGATTCGCCCCATTTATGATAACTGAAAAGTAAAAGTTTTCAATACTATTCTTAATAAGCATAATAAAGGATTGACTAAAACTAAATAAAGATAAGACATTGTATAAAAAATTTCAATTCAAGTTATCATAAGTTTTAGTAATATCAAGTTTAAAAATGATATTGCCCCCTTTCACTTTAGCATTGATATCATGAGTGATCTCTTGAGCAAGGAGAACATTATCAAAAATGCTCTTACCTTTCACAAAATCAGTTTGATTATAAGAAATAATATTTGTTCTTTTAAGCATATCATGAGGAAAGAAAATGCATGTGCTGATTGGTTAGCGAAATTTGGGGGTAATTTGAACAATGAGGTGGTGTTTGAGAAGGATAATTTGCCTCAGTTTTTAAAGGGTTTGGTGAATCTGGATAAACTCGGTTTTCCTTATATTAGGATTCATTGAGGTGTATTTACTTTTACTCTTCTTTGTTCTATTTATGGTGCATTTCAGTTCTGGATGGTGGTTTTTCCTGGGTTTCTGCTGTCTCTCGGAGTTCCAGGTTTCGGGTGTGGGTTTGCTTTGGAAAGTTTTTCTACCTCTGCTTCACTTATTTAGTGCTTTTTGGGTTAATTTTATGCTGAGGATGCTGCAGATTGGCTCTTTCCTCTACATGAATTTTATTTATGGCTACGTTAACTGGACTGATATTATTACTTTGGTTACTAAGTTTTTCAGGTTGATCTTGTGGGTTATTTTACAGGATTTGACTACAGGTAAGTCTCTTTGTGTTTTTATTTTGGGTTACTACACTTTTTTTGGGAAATTTTTGCTCCTTTTTTGCAGAATTTTTGCAGCGTTCAAGCTGGTAGTTTTGAAAAGACTGGGTTAAACGATTACATTTTGGTCTTTAATTTTTGGACGCTTTATCAGCGTCGCCTTAGATTGTTTCTAGGCAATTTTGTATTAACTCTAGATGGGGTCTTCGGCTCCTAGGTTTTTTCTTTAATTTCTGATATTGTAGCTCTGTCGAGCTTTAGTGAGCTGAATGTCCCCTTAAGAACTTGTACTTTTCTATTAAATTAACGCGTAGGCCCCTCCGTGGGTTTCCAAGTAAAAAAAAAATTAAAAAAAAAAATAATTCTAGGCAAAATATTAACCAGTCTAGTAAAAATAATTTTAGAAATAAGCTTATTAAAGAAGAAACAAAAACTAATAAGTCTAAAATCATTCCAATTATTGGTAACCTTATTTTTAGAAATTAAGACAATATTAGTAGAAGAAAAAAATTTAGGATAGGGGTTACCAGAAAAAAAATATTAACAGCTTCCAACATATCCAACAATGATATTCTAAGTTTTCACAAAGAATTTAGTGGTGAAACCATCAGGCCCAGCAACGAAATCGTTATTCATATCCTTTATAACATTCGAAATTTCTTCCTCAGACGGAGGTTGAATAAGCAAATGATTGTCACTGTCAGTAATACTTTGAGGAACAACATAAGGAACACACAACTCTCCTTGGCCTATTGGTTGAGAGCTTAGGTTTTCAACTAAGAGGTTCAGAGTTCGAGTCTATGTGTATGCGTTGTGTGTGTGAGTTTGCCTTAAATGGCCTAAATGTCCAAAAAAAAAAAACATAAGGATTAATAATAGGAATAGTGTTAACATTATTATTGAATATGTTTTTAAAGTGTTCCACCCCAGAATTGAAGATTAAATCATCATTATCCAAAACCCTCCTATCATTGTTAACAAATTTGAATATATGATTTATAATCCTTTTTTTATTAGCCATTGTATGAAAATACTTCATATTCCTATTCGCATCCATAATGATTTTAGAGGTAGCTTTCTTCCTTCAATAAATTTTCTCTTGATATTGCGATTGAAAAATATTAACTTTAGCATCATTAAGAGCAGAAAGATTGTCAATATTAAGATTATCCAAATACACCTTATCTAACTCAATCACATCATTTTCAGCCTCCTTAATATTAGTAACACTATTTTTGTAAACATTTTTATTCCACCATCTTAGAACATGTTTCAACCTACTCATCTTGGCCCATAATTTAGACATACCAATAATATTATTATTAGGAAAAATAGGGGCAATTCAGTTATTATGAATCACATTCATGAAATCATGATGAGATAACCACATATTTTAAAATTTAAAAGCAGAAGGAATATTAATCCTATTATCATTAATAGTCAAAAGTTATAAAGCATGAGCAGAGCTAGCTCTACTCAAATGTTCCACATGAGTTATATGAAAATCAGCAATCCAATCATTATTGAATAATATCCTATCAAGTCTTTACCATAAATTGCCTCTACTCCAAGTAAAAGTACCCCCAAAAAGCCAATGTCGTGTAAATTGCAATCATTAATCAAAGAGTTGAAATCCTCTATGGCATTAATGTTTTTTGGAGGATTTCCCTCCAATCTCTCATGAGCATTGGAAATAATATTAAAATCACCACCCACACACCACGGGCCGTTAGAATTCAGAGCAAACTCATTTAATTGATCCCATAGGGCAAACTGGCCCAACCTAGTACACACAGCATAAACAAAAGAAGTATTACATTTAAAGTTAAAGAAGTAGATTTGAACATGAACAACTTGATGGAAATCATCTCAAGAATATTCACACTAACATTACTATTCCACATAATCCAAATTAAAACTAACAACTAAGAAGCGCGCAATAAAATCAAGCTTATCCGAAGAAATAAACGGCTCCATTAAAACTAACAACTGGATGTTATACACTCTATATAAAATTCTAACTCTAACTCTCGATTCATCATTATAACTTTAATTTTTTGAATGTATATTAAAATTAATATTAATTATTATATTCTAAAGTATACATATATATATATTAATCTTTGCACAAATTTTAAAGTTTTAAAATCCTCTAGTTAGTCTGGTTGCATTTTGCATCAATATATCTAAGAGATAATTTTTTAAAAATTTAAAATTAGAACAGCAAAGCAATATCAAGAATGCCAAATATAACTAAAATAAACAGACTCAGAATTGAATCCACTCTAACCTACACCAAATCTCCTATTTATCTTTCGCCAAACTAAGCTCGAATTGCTGCTAATTAAAGAACCATCAAGTACTCAATTGGCTAGCTAAGAAAAAAGAAATTATCTGATAAAATAGCTAGAGATTTTCTTATGATCTAATCCATATTTTTTCTCTGAATTTTTCCATACATTTATGTTTAATTTATAGCGTAACACATTTATAAAATAAAATAGAATAATACAGATAAAAGAAATTCTCTCAAAAGAAAAACCAAGTAACTTTCGCAAATCTCCATGCCATGAAGTTCCAGCACTTCTCCTGTAAAATCATTACTGACTGAATCACTGAGTCATCGATCAGAAACGAAACCAGAAACTACAATGCTGAATTTCAAGGCTAGCTAGACCTTATTATATTTCCTCACCTTGAAATCTTCTCCTCCGGCTGCAAAAACCCGTTGGCGTGCAGCGATTTTGAAACTGCTATAAAAGTTTTTGTGAGAAAGTCTTTCAAAAATACTAAGAAATAATTTTTTCTTACAGTGACAGAGCCTTTGATCCTTCCAACCAAGTATACCCAAACCATAGTCTTCCACTCTTAAAGTATTTCACAATCATGAAAAAAATACCAATACTAACTTTATAATAAAAAAAGCAACAAGAAAACCCTTTATATAATTAAGTAAACTTTACTCTACTGCACATCAAGAAAAGTAGAAAACCCTCTTATTTTATTTTCTCTGAAACTTAATGGAGAAAAAAACTCAAAAGAAACAGCAATTCACTGAATGATAGTAAGATAAAAAGCGCAAACCTCTTCACGTCTTGTAGTTATTACTTAAAAAAGCTCTTACAAAATCCATCAGAAATTTCAACAGTTCAAAATGTTACCAACTGTTATGAAGAACCCTAATTAAGATATCAAAATCAATTCATAAAATATATCGTGTATATTTCAGACATCATTGATTCATTATCATAAAGTTTCAAAATAATTATTTACTTCAATACATTATCATCATAAGAAGCAAAGCTAACACGCGCGCAGTTTCTTCCTCGGACCTCAACAGTCCTCGAAACAAGCAAGAAATCAGCGACTACCAAAGCACAAGTAGTGAGTAACAGACACTTAATGAAAGGCCGATAGTGGAATCATAGCTCCACTAGCGTGCACCTCTCCATCGCAAACCATTTGATCAACACCAGCGCCAGCGCCGCCGCCGCCGCCGCTAACGCCGCCAGGAATCATCAATATACTATCATACTCATGATGCTGCTGACATGAATCGAAGTCAACCGCAGTGGAAGCTGAAGCCGGCGGCGGTGGAACCGGCCTCTTCCTCTTTTTCTTATCATAAGCAACCCCGCGAGCTTTAGCCTGGGAGTCTCGAAGGTCGCGTAGGTAAAGCCGGACGGCTCGAGCTGCGAACGGGTTCGCCTCCGGTCGGCCGCCGTTTTCTTCAAAGGCAGCGCGGAGGCGGCCCACGAGCGCGTCGAGGCTGCCCCAAGCTTGTCGGAGCGGGCAGGAGCAGGGGCCAGGCGGGCAGGGCTGGCCGAAAAAGGGGCAGCCCGGGGCGTGGACTTTCGTCTTCCCGAACTGATCTAAGTATCTCAGGAATTCAAGCACGTGCGCGCCGCTGCAACGCGACAGCTCGAGCGGCGGGCGGTGGTTTCGTAGATATTGGCCGAACGTGTTCCAATCGCGGCGCTTCTGCGACTCGTATCTGCTCGGCCTACCGTCGCCACAGGCGCCGCCTTCCGCCGCCGACATATTAGGGTTTATGTTTGATATATGTGAGTTGTTTTAGGGAAGAAAGGGAGGTGATGTGATCTGTTGTAGAGGAAGCATGGGACTGATGGGAGGAAGCTGGATTTTGGGTTATGAGAGAGAAGTGGAGGAGATGGCAGAGGGAGAAAGATGGGAAGAGAAGGGAAGAGCGAACCTTTCTCCTCTTCTTCTTCTCTCTCTTCATTTCAGTCCCCTTGGTGTAGAATGAGGGCTCTATTTATAGTTTTTCTGGAGTGGCATAGCCCGTAAATAGGCGTGAGATCAAAGGCGAATTGGGAGTGTTTTTAATGGACGGTCGATATCGAATCCTTTGATCATGCACCGTTCGTTGGATATTTGAAGGCTTTAATGATGTCAGAATTCGGCGATCTTGGGCTCGTTGGATTCGTCTCGTCGAGCCGTTCGATTCGAGTATAAGCTCGTTAAAATCGGACACCGTTTGGTAACTCAAATTGTGGTTTGAAGCTTCCAACAGTGCTTCGAGTCCTTGATTCGGACTCATTTGGGCTCGGATTGGGTCGAATTTGGTGTCGTTGGATACTTGGATTCGTATTTCCGAGACGCTCAGTTTGACTGTAAGATCGGTGAAATTGGAGTTCATATGCTCTCGAATTTAATTTTTGAAGTTTCCGAACTGATTTTGCCTCGAGATTTGTGCCCAATTAAGATAATTTCATGATGTCGTATCAACATTAAAAAAATATTTTTTTATCATTAAAATATATGTTATTAAAAAATGCAAAAGAAAGAAATAAATACAATTAAATAAAAAAAATTAGAAAATTTGAGGGACAGATACTACAGGAAAATCATTTTGAAAAATTAGACCGCATAAAAGTCGTCGGTAGTGGATGATTATACCATAGTGAGAACCTATATATTAATTATGAAAAAAAAATATAGCTCAAATTACTTGAATATTTTTGTGGAGGGCTTTTCTCTTCTTGTTCTCTAATTAAAGCAAAAAACATATTTAAGGCTGCATTGAAGTTTTGGAATCTTGATCGGTACTTCTACTTCCATTGGATCCATAAGTATACCACTAATGCATGCAAATAATTGGAGTAAATTAAGAGGCTGATTTGATAGGATTGCCTTAGTCACTTTATCTTGGTTCAACCGATCTATGTGACATTGACCCAACTGATGGTTTTTTTATTTTTTAGACCCAACTGATGGTTAGAAAACATAAAAGCAAGAGATAATAATCAAATGAACAACAAAATTAATGCATTTATTGGAGGGCCACCAGTAATATCCATTGTCAAAACTAAATAATTTTCGATAACTAATCATCTCTTTTAAGTTAATTGTTACTTATGAGTCTTAGAATGTTGAATAGGGTATATAATAGCGAATGTTTGGGGTTGGAAAAAATGTGAAAAATTCAAGATTTGGATTTTGTTGTACCTGTCATGCCCAAATATCAAATTTGAAAAAAAAAAAAACTTATTTTAATCCTTAAGTGAACTACTATAGCTACTAATAATCTATCAACATAATTTAGCTCGGCCGATGCAACTAATAACCATATACATCAAAATGTAAAACTATGCTCATTCCTTAAAATTTATGTATAATAATTAGGAGTTCCATTAATACATCAATCATATTATCTTTTTACTCCTAATTTTAAAAGAATAAAAAAAAAATATGAATCCTGTTTAATCTCACTCTAATGGATCATGTCCCATTCTTAAAAAAAAAATTAAAACCACAAAACGGGCTAACAGCTCGGTAGACTATCAAAACCTACTATTGAAATTAATGCATGAAAATAAAAATAGTATGTATGTAATCATTCAATCAATATTAGCATGACATGCATGTAACTATATATAAAAGCATGTGGTAGTCATCATAAATAATATTAGGTCATATGAGCAATAATAATATGTATAATATTGTCTAATGAGCAGTGATTAATTAATAATGTAATAAAACTCAATAGGTTCTATCATTTCTATGCATATAAGTTACAAAATAGTTTAGTTCATATGTTCTCTTAAGAAATTTTCACACTTTTCTTTTTAATTTTTACACTTAATATTCTCACATGCATGTCGTACAGTGTTATGTTATGTATGCACATTTTGTATCATGTTCAATGCTATTTTACTTAATAATGAAGGATAATTCAAAAATCATGCCTTGCAAAATTTTAAAATGTAAGGAAAACTTTCCATATATATATATATATATATATCACATTCGAGATGATGACACAATCTATATATTCTCTCTTATTAAGGGCATTGCCATTTTTTTTTATTAAAGGGGCATCATTTATAAATAGTAAATAGTAAATGTTGAGTCTCTACTCAGATTAAAAAAGAGAATACTATAAGAACTTCTTATATTAGAATCAATATTCCATTTCTTAGAGCCCTACATATATGCTTGGTATTAACCTCATCATAATCATGTAATGTCTCAAGGTGGATCCAACAATCAAGTTGGTTATTTAGAAGAGTGAAATTTTGGTCCAAACCTTTGAGAAGTAATAGAACATGTGGTTGATAAACTTATACTTTCCAAGTTCATATTTGAAGTGCATTTTACATTGTTTGGTTAGCAAATGCCCTAGTGGTCAAGAATGCCAATGAGACTTGAAAAATGTGTGAAGATTTCACTAATTTTACACCAGCCTACCAAAAGGAAAATTCTCCTTTCTTTTGCATAGATCAATTTGTCAACACAATTTATGAGCATCAAATACTTATATTTATGGATCTTTACTCCTTTTACAAGTAAATAAAGATGAATGCAAACTAACAAAGGAAAAAAAATGAAAAGAAGTTAATATAAAAACTTACTTTTTCTTTGATGATATAGAAAATGTCATGCTAGTGAATACTGAAGAAAATTAAATAAAAAAGCCATGCAAATAGATTTTGGGAATTAAATAAATTGTTATGGGCTTAACATGATGTGACTTTCCACCGATAGTAGTTTGCATTGAGTCGGGTCATGGCAGCATCTCCTCAACTTGTGCTCCCTTTTTTTTTTCAAAAGTAAAAATGGGGAACATGTTCATGATTTTTAGCATGTCTCCTCTTCTTGATTTACCATATATTTTCAATAAGATCATATACCAACTCATTGTAACTTGCCCTCCTTTTAAAGTAAACCAACACTTATCTTGAAATGGGTGTTACTATTGATTTAGAGAAGGAGATTTGGATTGATTCTACTAATTATATTGTGGCTAATAACTGAAAATAGAATTTGAAGATGTTCATTCATACTGTTCTTCTTGCAAATTTTTTTTGCCACAAGCTATAGTGCACACCTAAAATTGTGGACATCCCCTAGCAAAAATTATGAGGAGCAGTAAGCTGATATTATCCATTATTTCATTGTTATCCATTATTTCATTGTAAGGGCCCTACTTTCGACCATCTCTCATCTGGTTTATACATAAAATGTCAAAGCAACTTTACTGATATTTATATGAAACAATTTGAATAAGGACCACTAGGACTTCTCCTCTTGGGATAAATGAATATTTCTTCATTGATATCTAGTTCATTTTCATCATATATTTATTTATTTTTTATTTCTATTTTTTTGTTGTTGAGCTGTTTTTCCATTAACTGATAAAAAATATTTTAATTAAAAAAAAATAAAAACCTCAAACACAATGATGACAATCACCTGCAGGCAAAATTCAACACAACGTAGTTTATTTTGATATATTTGTTAGGAGCTTAAGATATCAACTAGGAGGTTTAGATTTTATTCTTATGTATTACGTATGTGATGTCTGTGTGTGAATTCATCTTAATTAGTGTAAATGGCCCAAACATAAAAGTTATAACTTGTGTGCCGCGTAAGGAGCTCTGGCACGGCTCTGTTGATGCGACATCAGGCTTATTTGTGTTTTTTTTTGTTTTCTACAATATTTTTAACGCCGCTTATCCGATAAATGTTAGAAATGCAGCTCATTTTTACGTGTTGATTGAAAGCTTTGACTATCAACTGATAGGTATTGAATTTAAAGTCTTTCAAATGGGATATGAATATGAATTTGATTGTATTGACCTATACGTCCCAAAAAACAAAAATGTTAGAAGTACAGTAGCAGAGCATATGCGTTGAAACATCATCATTGTGATCCTCACGCAACAATAAATATATAAGAAAATATATATCATTAGCTTATTCTGGCGAAAGCTAGCTGGGCAAATGGGGTCTGCCCAGCGAAAGTGATTTATGCTACCATTATTTGAACTTTCCTGATTGCGGTACTAAATAGTCCATGTGATTTTGGGCGTACTGTACAAGCTTCTGTATTTGTAATTAAATGACAAACTATTATTTATTAAGTTGTCGACGTCAAGAAAAAGGAAGGGGAAAACAAATACAGCTGCTTGTTTTGGCTCTTTCGTTGGATTAATTATTAGGTGTGGATGTCGAATATTATGTTGTCTGGAGACTAATAAGAATACGCCACGTAACCTCTCATTCGATATCGTTCAGTACCACGGGTTGGTACAGTTAATGTGACACATTCTAGTTGATCTCCGGACGACATTCTGTATCCGGCCTCCGCACAGAATAATTTCTTCTTTGATTGAATCTACAATTTAACGCAATGGATGAATATATAAACCTCATCAAATACAGAGCTTGAACAACAGTAACTCAATTAGGAGGATTTCTTCATATATTTTTGGTTGAAGATGAATTTCTTTATATTATAAAATTGATTTTTTAATCTAGACAGATGATTTTGATGTTACAATGAATGCGACTTAGGTCTCGTTTGAGACACTTTTCTTATTGTTTTCTAAAGTGGTTTTCTAGCACAAAAATTTTTTGAACTATAAATTTTTTATATTAGAAAGTTGCTTTAGAAAGCTGTAAAAAAACCGTATCTGATGGAACCTTAAATACGTTTTTTTTATAAGTTAGTTTTTTTAGCAATTTAAGTTTTATTTGGGACATTTTTCATAATGCTTTATACAACTTTTTAGTACAAAAAATTCTTCAAACCAACGAAAAATAATGATCAAAAGCTGTCCCAAATAAAGCCTTAGAATATGTTTGATGCGGTTGTAGCATTTGTAAAAGAGTTATAGGCCTACAAGAAATATTTTTGTATAAAAAAATTGGACATTAATTTTGTTATAGTTAAGACAATATAGTATAAGTTATATTATAAATATTGTTGCTCCTCATATATATATTTTTTTTTTCAAAAAATAAAGAGAGAGAATCAAATAAAATAATAACTGTTTTATAAAAAAAAGCTTTTAAAAAATTTCCATCTCTCTCTGCGCATTGCAGAAAGTTGCCCACACTATCCAACATATTCAGTGTGAAAGCCTCAATGGTTGGACAATTCCATGTGCACACATAGTAGAAGCCCGCCACAGATTTTTTTAGAGAGATCTGATATCTTACTGAGCGATGTAGCAGCAGCTTATATAGTCTAGAAGGTTTAGAAAAGCTGTCAGGAGGATAAAATATCATGAGCTTCAATTGACTCAAATAAATTAGTATTAGCTTCCTAACAATCTAACTCTTATATCATTTTAGCTATGAACTCTTTTTTCAATCTTAAATTTCAGCTATCTTTATATATGAGAGGCCATTTTATCTCTAATCATTTTTTTAATAAAAGTTTTTCAGTAATATCAAGCATGCTAAAGGCACATCTAATCATATTTAAAATCTTAAAACATATGTAATTAAACTCTCACCAATTGACTAAACTAAATGAAACTAGCACTACGATCGTAAATGCGACAAATGAATAATGAAACAATATGGAGACAAGAATATTAGGATCGATGTGGTTCAACTATAAATAGATTATATTTCTAACTATGAGTTAGACCATCTTCAACAGAACTGTATACCACCGTATATCATATGTCATTCGCTGCATTAGAACTCCAAATCTCATATAAGAATTCGGTATGAGAACAGTGCGACGCCAATATTGGAGTCAGGCTGTTCACCTAACGCCAAAAAATTGAGTTGCAGAATTTGTCGAAAAAAGAGCGCGAAAGATGAGAGAGATTGTTTCCTTCACAGGAAGCGCGTGAAATAAGAAAGAAACGAAGTTCGATTGGATATGAATTATGATATTTTGAAATCTTACTGTATTTTAGAGTGGAAAATGAGTTTTTTGGAGGTAAAATAAATTGACTGAGAATAATAAAATGGAAGAATTCATCTTCTCACTAAACTAACAAAAATAGATGAACAAGATGTTAGAAAATATGATTTCTCAGAACATGAAGAATGAGGTGGTCCTAAAAATAACCTTGGAACATGAAGAATAAGGTGCTCATGATTTTCCTATAGTCAAATGTCTTAGCTAGAATCCAAGTGATCAGATAGATATAGGTCTCCATTTATATAACCATGCATGATGCATCTGACTACTCATTACCTTAGCTGATTCTGAGCAATTTCTTAAATAACTTCGGAAATCTATTTTCTTTATAAAATCTAAAGCCTAAAAATCACAAAAAGTATAAAAAAATCGCAAGAGACAAGTTCTGTGGCAAAGAGCGTGGAGCTCAAGAACTCTATAATAGTTATAAATATGTGCTGTCATTAATGAGTCACTTTCTTAGGGCAGTTGTCCAGCTCTCCATGCTTGTAAAAGTGGGGGACACTTAACTAACGGAGCCTGTGATTACTGAATCATTGATAATGGGCACGAACTCTTTTTTTCCTTTCTTGGCATTGGGGAAGTTTTTGAGAAAAAATTATTCGCTCAATGTTATTTGGAGACTAATCAGAATGCGCTATGTCATCCTGTACTCGGTACCGCAGCTCGATATCGCTGATGGGGCGCATTCTTGTTGGTCTTCAAAGGACGTTCTGCATCCGGTCTCCGTACTAAATAATTTCTCAGTTTTTGGCCTTCTGCAAGCTTAAATTTATTGGTATCTGGTTTGAATGGACAAACAAAGTTGCATACTCATATGGTCAGAGCAGCTTTGAGCATGATCAAATTCACTTATTAAATGAATTTTTTTAGATATTTCGAGAGAATTTTAATTAAGATATAGTTTAAATTTATTGGTTTATTTTAAAATAAATTTAATATAAATTTCAAAAGAATTTATTGAATGATTCATTAAGTAGAAATTAATAAGATGTTGAAATAGAAAAAAAATATCTACAGATATCTTATCAATTTTTTGCTCAGATTGAATTTTACAGTTATTAGATTTATTTTGTGATGAATATAATAAAAATTATTATACTTATTTAAAAATAAATTTAATGATTTAATAGCTTATTATAATTAAATTAAATTTAATAAGTATATCCTCATATCCAAAAACTTTCATATTTAAAATATCAGAGGTCCTAAACCAATAAATAAATAGCCATCAATTCAAAATAATAATTGTGATAAGCCAATGCAGTAGTGCCACCACTAACTATTATTATATCAAAAAAATATTAAAAATATATGTAAAAAACTATTATTATATTAAGAATTGTCCTCTTTTGTTAATATTTTTTATCATATGAGAGCTTTCTATATTCATCATTAATCTCTAAAATTTACTTACATCTAGGGGGTGTCAATTTTTGACACGACCCAAAACACGACCCCAGCCTGACTCGGAAAAATCTGGGTTAGGGTCAACTCGGACCCGAAACGGATCAGGTTTGGGTTTAACAAATCAACTCGTTTAAAAAATCGGGTCAGGTTCGGGTTGACCCAGCAACCCAAAATGACTCGAAAATGACCCAAAATTGACACGAAAACTCCTATTTGACCGGGAAAATCGAGATTGACCCGTTTTTACCCGAAAATCGAAGATTTACCCGATTTTGACCAGAAAAAATAGCAATTTTAGGTCAAGTTCGGGTCATTCGTGTCAGGTCGGGTTGACCCGGACCAAAATCGGGTCGGGTTCCGGTCCGGAAACTTGACCTGTTTTTAAAAACGGGTCAGGTTTGGGTTGACCCGAATAGTGACAGGTCAGTTCCGGATTCGACGCGAACCTAATCCGTTGACCCAAATTGACACCCCTACTTACATCTACCCACTTATATAGGACTTTGAGGCTCCCAAGAAAATAATTACAATTCAAAATTCTTTGTGACTCTCATATGGATAGTAACAGGAATGACAAAGTATTTATTTCAGGATTTGAAGATAATTAAGCAGCTTTATATTTTATGGTGGCAAATTCTTTATGGGAAGCGTTTTCAGATTGCGTAGCAATTATTAAATATTGTACAGTTTTATGGTGTCGTGTGGGGATCTGCAACCACAAACTGATGTCTCTTTCCATTTATTATTTTAAGTTTTCAGTTCCTGTTTTTCCTCTTTTTTTAATACTGAGGGCCCAGACCCAATGTATTATATAAATAAATATTTCAGCCTCACAATTGCAGCACCCAGAAAAATATCAAAAATAGTAATAGAAGAGAAGAACAAATCCATCAGTACAAAGTACCAAAAGGGGTAGATAAGTGAGATTAGGGGTGTCAATATTTGACACGACATAAAAATTGATCCGGACCCGATCCGGAAAATCCGTGTTGGACCTGACCCGATTTTAAAAATGGGTTGGGTTCGCACACCGGCGCTCGCCCGCGTTCGCACCCGCGCTCGCCGCACGCACCCGCCTGCGCGCTACCGCGCGCACCTGCTCTAGCCCAACCACGTCCGCTCGTTTCAGGTCCCGTGTCGGGTCAGGTCCGGGTTCGGATTTCCGACCCATTTATCTACCCGGGTCGAGTTAGTGTCAACCCATTTGAACCCGGATCAGTTCCGAGTTCGACCCGAAATTGACACCCCTAACTGAGATAGTCACCAAAATACACTAGTCATGGGACCTTTAGAGAGAACTAGTCTTGGATCAAAGGAGATACATTTGATCTAAGTTACTAAGAATTTTTTTGAAATGTATGTTATTTTTTATAAAGATAATTATAAAATTAGGAAGAAAATAATTTTTTTTTTTAAATTATTGAAAATAGTAAAAAATAATGGGCAAACAAAAGCTATAGTTGCCATCAGAAAAGCAAAATCGTCCCAAATGAAACCCACGTCAGGCAATAAGTCACAGGAGAACTCCTGAAATATCACAAATTGAGCTGAAGAATCTAAGTTAATGAATTCAGAATATATTTTCAACATAGCTCACAAAATGATGTTTTATAATGCTTACTAAGGGCTCGTTTGTTTGTCCGTTTTTACTGTGAAAAAAAAATATTTGTTTGATAAAACTACTTTTCTTAAACACGTTCTGAATACCGTTGTTTAAAAGATGTCTAATAGTAACTTCTCCGTATGAAAATTTCATTATCTCAAACAACAGTTTAAAAATTATCTTTTAGGAAATGTACATAATAATCAAACGAAACCTAAAGCTCATTGATACATCATCAAAGAATTATCTTGATCGGGCACGAATCTCGAGGCAAAATCCAGTTGGAAACTTCCAAAATTAAAATTGGGACCATCCGATCTCCGATTTTAGCAAACTTATAATCGAACTGAACGTCTTGGAAATACAAACCCAATGACATAAAAATTGACCCAATCCGAGCCCAAATGGGTCCGAATAGAGGACCTAATTCGAAGCGCTATTGAAAGGTTCGAACCACAATTTGGATTACCAAACGGTTTCCAAACGTGACATGCTTATAATCGACTTGAGCGGCTTGACGAGACGAATCCAACGAGGCTAAGATCGCATAATTCTGACATCATTAAGATCTTCAAATATCTAATGAACGGTCAACGATCAAGGGATTCAACATCAATCATCCAACCAAACCACCTCCCATTTGCCCTTGATCCTCCTCCTATTTATGGGTCATGCCACTCTAGAAAATCTATAAATATATTTCTCCTCTCTCTTGAAAAGGGGAGAGATAGGAGATCGCTCTTGCCTCTTCGCTCCTCCTCGACCACCGCCTAGTGTTCCGCCAGACAACCACTTGAGGCCCTGAGTTTCGCCAGACCACCACTTGAGGCCCTAAGCTCCACCGGACCACCACTTGATGTGAGATATCGTTCCCTTACTGTTCCTCTCTGAATTGGATTTTCCTCCCAGGATCGTCCAGGACGATGTTGAGATCGTCCAGGCCGATCAGTGCATTGAAAACAGCTGATTTCTGGAGTGTTTCTGGAATGATTTCTAGACTGGATCGTCCAGGACGATTTTGGATCGTCCTGGGACGATCAATGCATGGAAAAATCCCGAGAGCAAGGGGTTTTGGCAAATTAATTATCGTCCTGTATCGTTCTGCAAAATCGTCCAGTACGATTGGAAATTGGTCACATCGTCCTGGACGATGTCGCGATCGGCCAGGACGATTAGACTAAGGTTATAAGGAAATCTGCTCGTTTTGAGGAGAGAGAAAATCATTTTTATAAAATATCTGATTTTGAAGAGAGAGAAAGAGAAAGGAAAAGAGAAGGGAAGCTGGCTTTCGGAGGCCGCAGAGCGCTTTTCGTCTGACGCCGCTGTTGGAGAAAGTGTAGATCTCGTGGTAAGGACTCCGAATCCTATTTCTGTTTTCAGAGATGTTGATTTTTGGTCGAGTTGTGACCTGTTTTGTGTTTTCGTAGTCGAATTTTGGACCTGATTTGGTATTGACACAACTTTCACCGCACAACTTTTAGAATGTTATAAATATGAACATTGTACACGATTTGAGTATATTCTGCGATGATTTTACCAGTCGGAATTGGTTCTACGCGATTTTAATTGAATAGAAAAATATCAGGATGTTATTTACGGCCATATTAGCCTGCTGCATTTGATTCATTGCTAGTATAGATTGAGCTTTATTGTACTGCTTTTCTAATCGATTTCATTGACTTGATTTGATCGATTGATTCGATACGATTGATTTGACTGATCGACGGATTTCTTCGAGATTGGCGAGTATTGATTGATTGAGCTAGATTTATCGATTTGTCTGCTGCTGCATTGACTAGTTTCATTGACTATGGATTTCCGTATTGCATAGACTCATTGACCATTGACTGAGATGGATTTGATTGACTGACATGCACATTGATAGCGTCGCCGTGCTTTGATTTTAGTTATAGGTATTAGGTGACTTGCAAGGGCTTTGTAAAGCTCATTATATGTGGTTGATATTTTCAGGTCAGTGCAAGGGAGCAGAAGATAGAAGTTGATCAGGATCTACAGGTTTTTAGTTCTTTTGATGATTTTGATTCTTTTGTACTCATGACAGGATAGATTTCAGTATATGTGGTTTTAGCATAGTTCCTGAGTATTGTATATGATGTTTTGAGATATGGATCGACTTGTATATGGATGTTTTAAATTTATAGACTTTTGTTAGACTGTGTGATTGAAGGCTATAGATGACTCTGGTAAATGGCTGGGTTAATTGATATTCTTTCCAAGTTAGATATTGGGGCGTGACACTTGAGGCCATGGGTTATGTCGGACCACTACATGAGGCCCGGAATTCTGCCAGACCACCAACTGAGGTATGAATTTCTGTCAGACCACCACTTGAGGCCCGGAGTTCTGTCGGACCACCACCTGAGGCCCAGAGTTCTGTTGGACCACCACTTGAGGCCCGGAGTTCTACCGGACCACCACCTAAGGCTCAAAATTTTGCCGGACCACCACCTGAGGCTTGAACTTCTATTGGACCACCACTTGACGCCCATAGTTATACCGGAGTACCGCCTTACTACTATGATCTTTTGGACCCCTGCCTTCTGCCGACTACGGTCATTCCGACCTCCGTCGCCTACTACGGTCCTTTTGACCTCAATCACTAGACAACAGTCTTTTTAACACCGGTCTCCTGCCTACTATGATCTTTCTGATTTCTATCCTATCGACTATGATCCTGCCGACCAAACAAACATGTCTATGCTGATTATTGTAACTACCACCATGTAATGCGCTCTATATGATGTACATTTGTGACATCAAGTCAAGGCCTTCTCCCAAGGAAGAGCCTCATTTGTAATCGACAGGAAATACTAGTGAATTCATTCAAATTGTGCCAGGCCTCGTGGGTTTTCCCCTTGTAAAAATTCTGGTGTCTCTTATGAACGCTACACCCTCTATCTTATCTGCTTGTGTGCTGGATATTCGTACAATGCTAAGACGTTAAACTATATATGCATCAGAATGAGCAATAACCATTTGTTTAGCTCCAAAATGTATTGGTGCACTTGAAGATGAGAGAGGGGATGAATAGAAAGTGAGAACGCAAAGTAAAAAAACAAAAGAAGTAAAGATTATCAAATCATAATTGAGACTCATATATCACCTTCTATAGATATAAACTTCTAATTTTTTTCAACAAAAGAAAAAAAAAATCTTTAACAAGTGGATGAAAATCATTTTCACTAGACAGAGCCTTAAGGATCACTTTATTTTTAAAGAAAATTCATGGAAGAATACTTGTTTATGTTTGAAAGATCTTTAAAAAGGATAATGTTGGGTAAAGTATATATTATTAAAAAAATTCTTTAATGGAGCACCACTAATTTGTCAGATGACAATGTTGGCAGAGAAAAAAATAAAAATTTGAAAGCACTATAAAAAAATAAATATGATAAATAAGGGACCAAATTTCACAAAATAACATCAAATTTTATTACAATTCTCGGATTAGCTTTACACTTCTGCAAGTTTAATTACAATTGTAATTCTCTATTTTGGGACACTCAAAGCAAACTTCTAAAGTGATCGAACTCCGTAAAAAGATCATTAGAAGATGAAGACTTTACCCTTTGATGGTCAAATGTAAAAGGATAAACCTGTCACAATTACAAAATAGATCGCCAAAACCAGTTCTTTTTAGGCCTTCTTCAACCGAACTTCAAAAGCATGAATGACATCGCTCGCGAGCTCCAGCCGAATGATAAAACTTTCGATATTTTATTGCGGGTGAACAATGCGACACTAATATTGACGTTGCGCTTATCACCTACGTTATTTTTCTCCCTATCGGAATTGCCGAAGAAACGTGTGAAAGATGAGAAAGACGGTTACCTTCTGCGAAGGGCGCAAAATAGAGTTTTATTGTAGATGAATCACATCATTTTTTAATTTCACTGTATTTTGGAGTGAAAAATGAGTTTTTTAGTAGGAGATGCCCTTAAGCACAAATGGTATGATTTTCAATGCAATCAAAAAGTGGCTTCATAATGGGAATCGCTGCTTGAAACTTGCTTTTCTTATACGTCGCAAGACCTGCTTTCACAACCAAGAGGAACTAGATTTGGGCATTGGAGGATTATTGCTATTTTTTCCATTAATCCTCAAGGCCTGATTATGCCAAGAAAACTGAGTGGCTTAGTCCGATTATCAAATGCAATGCCTTCCCTTATTAGGCTGCACTGCAGCAGTATTGGCCCAAACTACCTGAACTCGAATGCAATGCTACTATGTGACATATTGAATTGAGAACCTTAGCAAAAAACTTTAACAAGGAAATTAGATAAGAAAAAAGTAAACACTCGGGAACATACTTTCTCAATTGTGCCCGGTTAAGCATCAAATTCTCATTTAAATTTAATAAAAAAATTTATTTCTAATATTTTCTACCCAAGTCTTTTTAAGTCTACCTCAACCTTTCTTAATAAAGACCAAATTCAAGACATCTACTCTCCTAACTGAAGGCCGACGTTTTATATGTCCAAACCATCTAAGAAAACTCACTCTAATCTTATCTGTCACTAGAGCTGCTCCAACCTTTTAACGTATCCTTAAAATCAAGTAAATGGTAAAACTAAAATTCTTGAAAGATTATGAGATCAAGGCTCTTTTTCACATCCAGTGATTTAGGTATACTGTGCATTATGAAGCTGCTTAGGTTGAACAAAAAAATGTAAGTTTATCATGAATCCATTAAAGATAGAAATAAAGGGAAAGAACACACACAAAAGTTAAATAAATCAAATCCAAGCAACAAAGTGCAACTTTTTGCATTCATCAACACAAAGAGGCTGTTTGGAGTTTAACTTTAGTAGGATTTAGTATATTCTGTAAATCTGAATTTGCTAAATACTAAAGGTGTTAAATCTTGAAAACTATTTGATAAGATAACTTTTAAATTCTGTGAAGTTTGGAAACATAATTCATGATGCTGGAAGGGTTGGATGAGCTAGAGAAGAATTTCAATCTCTCAGAAAAGCATATGGAGCCATCAAGGATGATTCTACACTAATTCGGAGATACTTCAAGCAGCTTTAATTATCTCATAATGAAAAATTTCGAAGATTTGGTTGATGATTTATCTTAATCAGTTAATTCTTATCTTTGCTTATTTTTAAGTGGTGGTACAGAAGCTTGTTAGTGGGATAATGAGAAGTGGAAGCCCAGAAACTTTGCTTATCTTTGCTTATTTTTAAAGTGGTAGTACAGAAACTTTATGTCTTGTAAGTTAGCTCCATGAAAGAGCTTCAAAGTTTTGCAAAAATGAAAGTTATAGCTACAATGGAAGAAATCTGCACCAGCATTAGAACACACAGCATCGTAATATAAGCAGAAATTTCAGGTGAAATTGTTAACGGAAAAGAAAACTAATCATAAAAGATGAAGCTATTAAGATTTGTTTGCCAAAGTTAAAATTGGAGCCAATCAATTTGAAATATAATATAAATTGAAAATAAACTTCAACAAAGATAACAACTTGCCGCTCGAAGCTTGGACACGGACATTTCTCCATTAAATTGCGCGGTAATTAAGAGGTTAAATTTGCCTAATTCAAGAACTTACTACATCAAGTATTTACCGTGCTATAAAATTTGAGTCGGTAAAGTATATGTTTCACGTCTTAGTGGTGTACAAATATTTTTCACAAACAAATAAAAATGATAAGACCAAGGGAAAAAATCACAGGGCCTAGTGCAGTTGCAAAATCCACTATGTAGTAAGTGCTACAAAGATCCTCATTTCTTCACTATTGAAGAAATGAAGAGTATAAAGGTCAAATATTCATATATGGACGATCTATGCCCAACAACAAGGCTTAATTTACTCAAGAAGGATTTTAGAAAATTGATGTCCACAGATGGACAAATATATCCAACAACAAGGTTAAATCATGTTAGTATTTTGGAGAAAGTGATGATTTTGAAGCTGGTCGTTGGTCGTAACAGTGGTTTTCGTTGACAATAGTTGGTGGCGGTCGTCGGCGGCGATGGCTCAAAGATGAAAGTGAGCTCTCACTAGTTCTCTCTTCTTCTTTTTTTCCCCTCCCAAATGTGCAAATGAGTGTCTATTTATAGGTTTTTGGGAGTGATATGCTCCATAAATATGGAAAAATCTAGGATAAATTAGGAGTGCTCCATCCAACGATCCATATTAGTTCATTTGATCATAGAACTTTCATCAAGCATTTAAGTGCCTTAATGATGTCAGAATTAAATGATATTGGGCTCGTTGGAATCGTCTCGTCGAGCCAATCAATTTGACTATAAACATGTCATATTCAAAGATCATTTGATTATTCAATTAATGTTTAGAATCTTTCAAATAAGCTTTGGCCCTTTGATTCATACTCATTTGGGCTCAGATTGGACCGATTTTAATGTCGTTGGATTCGTTTCTTCAAAACATTTAGTTTGACTATAAGTTTGTTGAGATCTTCGTTTGGATGGTCATAAATTAAAATTTGAAGGTTTCTAATTCAAATATGTCCCGAGATTCATGTTAGATCAAGATAATTTTTGGTGACGTATCATTTTCCCCCCTATTTTTATAAAGCTTATGGAGTCCGAAAATTTATTCCAATTTTTTGAAATAATAGTCAGTGTGTTGATTAATTATAAAGACTTTGTTGGACTTTGAATTTGGTTGTAAATCTTCAAATGAACTTGAATTTGATTACAGAGACTCCATTGGGCCTTAGAATGGTAAAAATCGAGTTAAGAAATCGAAAAAAAGGTTCAAGAGCCCAAAAAATGTAGGAATATGCCTATTCGGGTCCAAAAGTGGGCCCAAATGTTTTTTGGGCCCATTGAGCCGACCATTCGACCGGCTACATTCCGCCGCAACCACTGACTGCAGCCTACCCATGATGGCCTGTTGTTTCCTCACCTGCCTGTGATCCGCCTGGCTGCTCGCATTGTCGTGCCGCTGCTTGCGCCTCTCCACCTGGCTGCCCACGCCATGTGAAAATGGCGGCGTTTCTTGGAGTTTTAATGGGTGCACCGTTCCCCCCCTTTTATTTTTATTTCAAGCCATATAACTCCCTCCATAAATTCATGTAAATCTCTTTCATGAATTCACATAAGTTTTTTCTATAAAATTTCATAACTATCTCATTTATATTCATGAAACTCTTTTAATCTCCTTTCAAGTATAAATATCCTCATGTGAGATGAAGAATTTTGCATCACTTCTCATCTTCAATCTTTCCTTGCATTTCTTCTCATATTATCTACTCATTCTTATATTAAAGGCATTCCACTATTTTGGATAAGTGTTATCCCCTTTCAAGATATAATGCCCCTCTTTGTGTAATAATCTTTGTGTTTCTTGGCGCCTTATTAGGCAATGTCTCCTATCAAGCTCCAGTGGTCCTCTTTATGTAGGAGTGGTCTTTTTTTTTTCTTCACCTTTTATTCTTTACTTTTTCTTACATTAGAGGCATCCACTATCTTGGATAGACGGTATCCCCTATCAAACTTATGTGTCCCTCTTTTTGTAAAAGAAGTGATAATGAGTGACCATTCTCCTCTCAAACTACCCATGCCAAAAGATGATCAACCACCCCTTGCACAAATTGATGGTTCAAAGAGATCATACTAGGTAGCAAGGGCTGATGGCATAATGTTTACAATCACTAGTGATTCTTTGATACTATTCCATAAGAAATTTCATTTTCCCAATGATCTTATTGTAAAAACTCTTGAAAATTTTGATCGGGGATGATTTCCTCCAACGGGATATTTAACCATTTATGAAATGAGTTTATGAGAAGGCTTACGATTTCCTCCTGCTCTTGAATTAATTAATATTTTAACAATATGCGGAGTCATCTTATCTCAATTTTCTTGTAGAGCTATGTTAATCGTTGTGAGGTTGATTGCTTTCTTTAGGGATCGTGGAACAGTTTTGACACCAGAGTACCTCTCGAGAATAGGTCAATTTACATGTGATATACAAAGTCGTATCACATTCGGATCTAATGGTTAGATCTTCAAACTAGAGATCCATCAAATAGTTGGCCCAGTGGATTGTTCTTTGTGAATAAAGACTACAATCTTATAGAGAAGTGAGAAAAATTAAAAAACTGCTAGTTCCCATTCATGCTGGAAATGAAGATATTTTGAGAGTTATGAATAAGCTTGATGTTGAAAATCTCCTATATGCAGTACGTTATCTTGATAAATATGTAAAAGAGCATCATTTGTTCAAAGTTGGTATGTTTATTCATGCGGGAATGTCTCATGCGACTATGTTAAAAAAATCGTAAAAAGTTCAAGAGGTAACTGCACAAACTTCAAAAATTGCCTCCAAACGATCCTTAAATAATAATGATCCACCCCTCTTGTCTAACAAGAAGAAAAAAGTAGATAAGAAAGTAGTAATAATGACGAGTAGTAAAGGTCGCAAAGATTCTCCTCCAAATGTTTGTCTTTCAAAATTATATATTCCTGAAAAAATTTTGACTAATCAATGTATCAGGCGTCGATGAGCTGATGAATTAGTAAATAATTATTTTTCTTGCTTTTCTTTTCATATATAAAAATATATTTCTTACATATATCATATATTTCATATTCTTATTTCAGATATTGCGACGAATGGATATTGAACTTGATCTAACTCAGTCCTTGAACGACTAGAATAATGAATTTGTGAAGATTAAATATATTCAAGAAGAATATAAACGAAAGTATGAAGGGAAGATTAAAGAGATGACAACCATAGAAAACCAATTAGCATAATATAGAACGGAATCAGCTACAATGATAACTTCTATTTTTTTTGTAGTATCAAGAGATAGATCGAATTCACATTGAATTGGTAGATGCACGAACAACTACTAATCAGCAAGCGAGGGACCAACAAAGTCTTAAACTTAAGATATAAGGAGAAGGTATTGAAACTTTTTTCTCCCTTCCCTTCTCTTGGCTTCCTCTCAATTGAGCTTTTGATGAAGACACTTATACTTCGTTTGGGACAGCTTTCTTTCTACTTCTTAAAGCGGCTTTTTATTACATAAAATTTAATTTTTGTACTATAAAGCCGCTTTAGGAAGCATGAAGAAAGCCATCCCAAACAAAACCTTAAACTGTCGATGTCATCAAACATAGAACTAGGATCTCCTCTTCCTTGCTCTTAATACCATGCATCATGCTCTAGGAGTTGTCATCAACCACCAACTCAATTCCTACTCAATCATCTCCCTCCACCCAATTTTTTCTCTCTCGCTCTATCATTTCTCATAACTTCGTAATCTTATTCAAGATTTAAGAAGAGTGAAGGAGGGCTACAAATGAATCAATCTTATTTGAGCCAAGTACTTATTTACTAAAATCGTATTCAAGCTCAATTCTAGCTCGATTTAAGATTATGAGATTGTGTTCAAACTTGATTCATTTAAAATCATGGTCATTCAAAAATAATTTGAGCTTGGATCGAGTTCAGTTCATATTATAATTATCCACTAAAGGAAGGTTAGCAATTCACGGTGGATTTGCCGTGGACTTTGCAATGAAAATTTTTTTCTTTGAAATTGTGATGTAAGTTTTCGTTGTATTTTTGTGATGGATTTGGAGCGGATTTGCAGAAGGAACGAGTTTATAGATTAGGCTTGTAATCCTACCCATACAAGGGGCAATCCTATTTCGCTACCAGCTACTCAGGCAGTCATGAGAGTTTATATAGAAAACAAGTGGCTAACTTGACAGCGGAGTTAGAAAATGTCTGAAACGAAAAATACACACGAACATGAACATTCAGATACTATATAAGCGTAGGAGATTAAGAGAGCAGAATGGTGGAAATCAACCTGAGCCTACATCGGCCGAGCATGAAAGCGAGGATACATATTCCACCTAGAGTAACTATAAAAATATTTTTGATGCATTTTATTTCTTTTGATGTATAAGAACTATTGAAACTTTAACATTGTTATAACTATTTTAAAATTTTATGGAATGTAGCTGTTTATTTGAGTTATTGAAATGTTACTGTTGGGTTATTATTAATTTTTATTATTGCATTTGATTATTGTTTAAAATGTTTGGATTTGTGCTATTAGAAAGCTCAATAACAGATAGTAAGAGCTATTTTTTATTTATCTTCCGGTTTCCAGCAAATTTGAAATGAAATTTTCGTCGCAAACGTTGATACGATGATCTAGTATCATTGTTTGTGACGAAAATATCCGTCACAAACGGTGACGGCATTACGACGAATTTTTCATCACAATATACGATGTATATTTCGCCGCAATTTGCGCAAATTTTTTGTCGTATATCCGCCACAAAATATTTGAAACGGATTAATTTGTTCCATCGCAAATACTTTTGCGACGCTGGTTTTAACAACGAAATCAATTTCGTCGCAAATCCACCACAACCTAGTATTTGCAACAGATTTCTCTTATTTTGTGATGGATTATTCCGCAGCAAAAAGCTGAATTTCATGCAGTGTTGATCTTTAACCAAGCATCTTGTTTGAAAAATAAATGAGCCTTATCGGGCGGATTAATGAACCATACCATCGAGCCATTTATTAGCTAGTGAAACAAGTTTTATTAAGCCTACTAATGAGCTCATCTTGTTAGTTAACCTAATGAGCCTAATTGAGCCTATTAACTACCAAACACATTTGTTTTCAAAAAAAAAAAATCTATCAAACCTATTGATCATCTTGTTAGGCAACCGAACGAAACTTAAAGAGCATATTAATGAGCAACTTGACAAGCTTAAAAATGAGACTTTAATTGAATGAACTTCAAAATTAACTTATTAGAAAAAAAAAAAAAACATTCCAATGAGCGTAAACAAATAGCTTATATTCATAAACAAAAAACAATCTAGTAGAAGAAAGAAAGATACTCCCAGGATTTTTTATTTATTTTTGCAGCACAACATGTTGATCTATATGATTTTAACATGATCCAATCAAATATGACTATCTTAACAAAATAAATTGATAACTAACATTTGGGAGCACAACTCAATCAATTAAAGCCAAGAATTTAAAAGTTAGCATGGCATGATTTGCGGCGAAGAATATGGTCCTTCAATCCAAAGAGCAAACTGAAGATCCCACAAGCAAGTTCTTTTCAATTTCAAACTCATCTGGAATACACCCAAAAAGTCTAAAAGAAAGGTAAAATCAATTTACCGCATGAGTATATATAATGGTATGTATTCAATGAAGCCTTACAAATTCATATAGAATAAGGAAGAAGGGTTAAATAAAATAAGTGAACATACTCAAATGCATCATAGAACCTATAAATGAAGCATCGGACTAAGCAAGAAGTCCCATATTCTCAATTAAAAGTTTAAAACCTGCATTAGTAAGTGTATTCAGAAATGCTGTGGTAATCATTGAAATCATCTGATGATTTTCATCCGAGAAAGAAATGAAAATTGAAGCAAGTAGGGAAAGAAAACCATTAGAACTCGAAAAGGAAAATGTACCGAAAATTACGTGAGAAAGGATGAAATTTGCTTAAATATTTTTATCATGTAGCACCGAGAAGGCTTGACGCAATTCCCTCAAGCTCCTCTTCTTGTTCGCATGCCGTCGGTCCCGTCGATGCGTTCTCCTGCAAGCACCAATCGTCCACAAGAACCCTAAACTCACTGGTCCCACGATGCCTTTTCCAGCAAGATATCGTCGCATTTTCTCCAGTAAGATCCCGTCGCTTTCCTCGTTTCTTTCTTTTTTTTTTTTTTTTTTTTTTTTTTTTTTTTTTTTGGAAAAATTGGGGCCAAAGCCCATCTATTACTATAAAAAAGAGAAAGTTACATGAGAGAAAGGCAGTAAACAGAAACAACCTACAAACTTAGTAGGTCAAAAGAGTAAAAAAAAAAAGAACAACTATACCCCATTTATACCACCCAATATACCAAAATAAATTGAAAAAACCAAAATGTGGTAGGAGCATCAGCCCAAGAATGAGCTGCAAAAACTGGACTCCAGATCAAATGCCACGAGCAAGAGAGTACCCAGGAGGAAACAAAACCCCAGCAGAGATGGAAGAGAGCCCACCAATAGAGTCAAACGCGGCAGCAAAACGGACAGAGAGAGAGCCTCCAGAAAAACTGAACAGCACGAGCGATGACCCAAGCAAATAGTAATGAACTCCCATGCCCGTGACACCTGGACTCAGAGAGAATAAGTAAGAAATGCAGATCAACCACAGCCCTGGTTGCCCATTGGACCGTCCAAGGGAGTGATAGGGGAGTTTCATCATTGTCCAGGTGGGCATAACTGCGAATGATATATCCAACAACAGCATGAAGAAGCCAATTACAGCCTTTCTAATAATTCCATAGCGTTTCCCCATTTTAGAATTTTCTCCGACAGAACTCTCTTTATAATCAGTAATAAAGAGACATGGCATTGGAACTGTTTACCAAAAGATCTATTGTTCCTCTCATTCCAGACAAAATAAATCACAGCACCAACCGCCATATTATAGAAATAAAAAATCTCCTTCTTACCCTTAAATTGCCCATAAATCCAATCGAAAACCTGAAATATGTTGGGCTTTAACAGAAAAGAGCTCATCCCAGGTATAATACCCGAGAGAATAGAGAAGGAATAATTACAATCAAAGAAAAAGTGAGAAACCGATTCATCCGCAGAATGGCAGAGACGACAAAGAGAGGGAACAAAAATTTGCCTGAGTCTAAGCGCATCAGCTGTTTTGAGACCATCCACAATTGCCATCCAAGCAAACACAGAATATTTCAATGCATTTCTTTTATGCCAAACCATACTGTACCAGCTACAGTTCGTTTTATCCAAATAAAATTCCTTCAGATAATTTTTAAATTTGCTCTTAATCTTGTCATACCAAAGCAAACAGGGACCTTCTCCCACAATCCCAGAAATACCAGAGATAACCGCACAAAGGCTAGGAGAGAAGGAGTCAGGTAAAACCCACGCAGAATCAGAGATAATATTAGATATAGCAATGTCAGGAATAGAGGCAATATTATGAAAGCCAAACAGATCACAAACATTCCTGTCATCAATCCAGTGATCCCATTTAAGGGAAATAGGAGCAGAATTCACAATTCTAAAATTGAAGCAATGCTTAGCAATATAGGCTGTATTACAAATAGATTTCCAAAAAGGGGAAGCAACATAAGGCAGAGGCTCCAAGGGGATCCGTATTTTCTAAAAATCCAAGTAGCTAAAGGACTGGAGCAATTATACAGTCTAAGTATAATAGAGCAATTAAAAGAAAATTGCAGAGCCTGAATAGAGGAAATACCCAAACCACCTTTGGAGTAAGGGAGACAAACCTTATCCCAAGCTATCATATGAAGTTTTTTAGCAGAATTTACATCCCCAAAAAACAAGAATCTAGAACTAGATTTTTTAACAAACTTGTGAACAGCTTTAGGTAAAATTGCACCCCTTATCCAATAAGCAATAGTATTTTGGATAGTAAATTTTAAATAATGGAGTCTGCCCGCAAGAGAGAGCAGCGAAGCTTTCCAACCATTAAATTTCCTGTTTATGCTATCCAATAATGGCATATAGTCCTCTATTTTAAGTCTATAAAAAGACAGCGGAATGCCCAGATAAGAGATCTTGCTAGTGATATTGTGAATGGAAAGAGCATTGCAAATTTCACTCTGATTATGAATGTGTTTAGGAAGCATTATAGCACTCTTCTCATAATTAATATGTAAGCCAGTAAGCTCAGCAAATTCTTTGAGAATAGTAACCAACAAGCTGCAGTTTTCCACGGAAGCATCACCAAATATCAGGACATCATCAGCATATAGCAGATGGGAAAGAGAGTAGCCATTGACATTAATTCCCTTGAAGCCCCTTAGCTCCAAGAGGTTAGAAAAACAATCCATGATGATACAAAACAGATAGGGACTCATGGGACAACCCTGCCTAAGCCCAGCAGATGAGGAAAAATATCCTTCCAGCGCACCATTGAGAATGACCGAGAATTTAACATCATAAATGCAATCTTTTATCCAGTTAACAAAACGTCTAGGGAATTCTTTCTGAATCAATCTGGCAATTAAGAAATCCCTAGAAACCGAATCAAAAGCTTTTTTAATGTCAAGTTTTGCACAGAAGATTTTCTCCTTACCTCATTTCTTTCTCCTTGATGGTTTCAGTATTTGGGAGGCGGCAATTTCAGGAGAAATTATTAGGTGCCTAGTGGGGACAGGAGAATTCTCTACATACATAAATATTGGGTATCTAATGGTATCCAAGGGTATCAAGTGCGGGTACTGAGCTGGATAACCACCAATGAGATGATGTGGTGCATTTTTATTGGTCTCCGGACGTACTCTACACTCTGCACCTAATAATTTCTCCAATTTGAGGGAGAAATATCGTATTTCAGCCTCATTTCTTCCAGAAAATATTACTTGCAGAGTACAGACCACTAGAGTTAAGGGTTAAGTCCGACCAATTAAGATGTAACATGTGTCTCTACAATACAATGTACATAAGTTATATAATTATGTATAGTGTGTACAAATTTATATATATTATTGATATATTCTCCAACAATTGTTTTGATCAAGCACGAATCTCAAGGCAAAACCGAATCGAAAACTTCAAAAATTAAATTCATGAGCATATGAACTCCGATTTCAGTTAGCTTATAGTCAAACTGAGCGTCTCGGAAATACGAACCCAACGACACCAAATTCAACTCAATCCGAGCCCAAATCAAGTGCCCGAAGTGATATTGGAAAGCTTGTACCACAATTTGAGTTATCAAACAATCTCTGATTTTAACGAGCTTATAATCGAATCGAACGGCTTGACGAGACGAATCTAACGAGCCCAAGATCGCCAAATTTCGACATCACTAAGGCCTTCAAATGTCCAACAAATGGTACACAATCGAAGGATTCAATATCAGCCGTCCATTCGGCCACTCCCTATTTGCCCCCGATCTCACATCTATTTACAAGCTATGCCACTCCAGGAAATCTATAAATAAACCCCTCATTTCTCATGAGAGGGGACCCAAGCAAGAAGAAGAGAAGGAGGAGAGAAGGAGAGGGAGAAATAGCTCCTCCTCGACCACCGCCGGAGTTCTTCCCTCCGCCTGAATAACACCGGAATTCTGTCGGACATTCGGGTGACGCCGAAACTCTGCACAACTTTGTAATTGAATCACAATTCAGGAGAAATTCATTGTAATCTGATCGTCTTAACTTGGTGGACGAATTAGTCTATTGTATCTTAAACAAAATACTAGTGGAATCATTTCAACTGGGCGAGACCCCGTGGTTTTTTCCCTTTTTAGGGTTTTCCACGTAAAAATCATGGTGTTTATTGTCCTTTCCTGTTTGTGTGCTGAATATTCGTACAACGCTTGGACGGAAATTCACTAACTCTATCGCCGCGTATATTCTAGCCTGCAACAATTATGTAGATAATTTATGCACATTATGCATAAACTTGTACGTACTGTGTACAAAGATACATGTCACGTTTTTATTAGGGTCCGAACGTAACTCTACATCTGGACTCTGCATGTAATAATTTATCCATTTCTTCATTCTAGTGTTTTGGAGAAATTATTACGTACGGAACTTGGATTCCTTCGAATTCCAATTAAAATTGGGATGTTTATGTACACAAATGTGTATTATACATATTTTGTGTACATGTGATCTGTTTTGATTGAAGTTCATATCAAAGGTATATCTGAACTCCATATGTAATAATTTCTTAGTATTTTGACACGAGAGGCGAAGAAGGCTTGGGAGGAGATGAAATTTTGGATTTTGAAGGGAAAAGTTATTGAGAGTTTTATGTAGAAAACTTTAGTTCTATTTAAGAAGTAAATTTCTCTATCTTATATAACATCTTTCTAGCTTGATTTTAATACTCATGACAACATGATGTTCAGAAAATTTTGATGTTATTGCTTGTTCTTATGAATTGTACAATAACATTGTCAATAATAATAATAATAATAATAATAATAATAATAATAATAATAATAATTATTATTATTATTATTATTATTTTGGGATCATTAATTTAAAGAAAAAGGCAAGGCTGTGAAAAACCTTCTTACATGCTCCTTTTTAATTTCATATTATGAGGATTTGGGTATGGTCTGTTGGTTCAAATATATTTGGCACAAACGGTATGCTTTAAGCTATTCGACATTTACTTGGTTGATACTTACGAGGGGTTTAAAAATAGCCAATGTTTCCTATTCTAGAGAAATATATGTGGATATTAAGAGTTCGGAGGATTCTTCACTTACATATGATGAGTCTCCTATGCACCCTATTCATTAGCACATTCTTTAAATCCTGGATCCATGGTCCCTTGGGCAAGAGAGATAATTACGTGCGGAGTCCGGACCCGTTCGGAAGCCAATTCAGATGCGCCATGTCATCCAATACACTGTGCATTGGGTGACATGACACATCTGGATTGGCCTCCGAATACGTCCGAATACTGCATGTAATATTTTTTTTCTTGGGCAAACGGGTTTAATTATTGCGTCCTCCCACCTGACGTAGAGATACGTCCTCCCAGAGCTAAAATCACGCTAAAAAACGAGAAATACCGAGCAATACCAAACAATAACGAGGAATATCATCATGTGAAGACCAATACCGAGTTATACCGAGCAATACAAAAAAATACCTAGTTTTTCCTAGAAAAAAACTCGGTATTTTTTTATATTGCTCGGTATTGCTCGGTATAGCTCGGTATAACTCGGTATTGGTCTTCACATGATGATATTCCTCGTTATTATCAAATAATACCTAGCAATACCGAGCAAAAACCGAATTTTTTGGCGGTGGGAGGACGTAGCTCTACGTCATGTGGGAGGACGCAATAATTTTTCTAATCTGAGACCCCTAAAGCATAAATTTATATCCATTGGGTGACTCATTTGACATTCCAAGTCTTTTTTATGAGTTTTTATTTTTGAAGTTTTTTTTTTTTTTAATTTTTTGGTGTTCTTCTGAACATTTGCCCGAGCATTACATTTATGCTGTTGCTTATATATTTTTAATTTTGTAAATAATTTCATCATAAATCACAAAAGAAAAAACTATGTTGAAGAAGTCTGCTGAACCATCTAATCATCAACATATCTAAACTAGTACAGACAAATGCCTCCTAATGCTCGACCCTCAATCCGCCCATTGAGGTGCAAAAGTGCAAATATTTTAAATTGATTTGCAATATGTGAAAGTTACATGAAACCTATACAGTAAAGATTTGACATAAAAGCAACACATTCAACTACTTGAAGGTTAGGTAATGGTTGATAATTATTTTTATGGGGTGGATTATGCAATTCTTCATTTGTTGGATTGTGATTTATTAGAAATTAAATATGTAGCTGATTTGATAGATTTTGGTGTTGCTCTCCATGTGGCCTTATGTGTCAGGACAAGGGAGAAAAAGAGAGGAAACAGTCAGTCATTTTGATGGAACTTTTTAGTTCTTCTCTTTAGCCAATTGGCTTATTTTTTCTTTTTGATAAGCAGAAAATATTTTTACTTTGTTAATTCATTTTATATTAAAAATAATGCAGTATCAAAGGGAATTATCATTATTTTTTTAATATGGAGAAGTTAATTTTTAATAACTTTTTATAATTGTGAAAGTGTTGAATGAAGTATTATAATTTATATGCTTGATTGTTTAGGAAAGAGAATTATATTAGTGGATATATGGTTTCAACTGATTAAGATGTACAAAATGAACAAAGTGTAGTTGTATCTCTGGTGTCTTCTAATAATATGTTACAACTTACAAGTATGGTTGCTCAAATTATAAGTGAAACTCAAAACAGACAACATGGATTAAGAATTATGATGAAGACAAGTATCTCTAGATGTTTCATAAGTTAAATCCCCAATTATTCAAAGGATTTGTAAAGTTACAGGCAGCAGATCATTGATTATTAATGATAGAAAGTGTCAAGATAACAGAAAGATATCACTAGCTATCTTTTTATTTGAAAGAGAAGCATAAATATAGTAGATAGGATAATAGTGGGAGAAATTTCAAGGGAAGAAGAACGCAAATATTACTTGGGTGGAGTTCATGATTGTGTTTAGGAATTGTTTTGAACCTTCATTAGCTCGACAACAAATACATGAAGCCTTTATGAGGTTAGAGCAGGGCAACATGACCGTGATGTAGTACGAAGTTGAATTTATACTACATTGGTGATGTGCTTCATAGTTGATTATTACAATAGAAAAAAAATATTATAGATTTTTTAGAGAACTCAGGAATGAGCTAAGGCATTTGCTAGGCCCACATAAAATTTAAGACTTATCTAAATTAGTAGAGAGTGTCAAATTAGCAGAGAATGATTTGACAATTTCAACATTTAGATAATATATAAGTATATAACTAGGAAGATATCAAGAAATGACATGAGCAGAGCATATAATAGTTAAAGGAATGGTAAATTGTTTGACAGTCAGAGAGGATCTGAGATAGTTGTAGGAAGTGTATCGGAGTGTACTCGATGTGGCAAGAAGTATATTGGATAGAATTTTTCTAATGATTGGACAATAGTACTTTAGATATAGACAATGAGGACATCAAATAGTTGATTATCCACAACAATGATATGAGACATATCAAGATTTAGAGCAGAGCAGTCTAGGTGGGGCAATAAATAAAGGACTATTGGATCTAGATAATACAATGAAGGATCCGTGAACAAGATATATAAAAGAGGAGCTAGTGAAAATCAGAGAAAACCCACACATTCTAGTATACTAACATTAGCACAAGTACGACCTAGTGTTTATAGTTTAATTCAATAGGATAATAGGGATGAACCTTCTAATAGCCCAAACACTTAATTATTGAGATATTGTTCACTTTGGCCAAAGGGATGATTTTGTCCCGTTGGTATAACTTTCCAAGAGTTCACCCATCCCAAGAATTCTCCGAGATGAGCATACTTAACCACAGAGTTACTTAATAAAATTCCAACCATTGCATCAAAAGGCACCTTGATGTTTAATAATTTAGCTTCTTTTACTTAAGAAATTTTACAATATCCTTCACTTAAGTAACTAACATTCTTGTCAGTGTCCTTATCCCAGAATCATCCAAGTATATATGATTCTAGAGGTAGCCCTTACAAGTTCAAGTGGTGACTCCCGCCACGTTAAGTTTGTCTCATACAAGATTCAAGAGGTGCTCCCAGGCATAACACTTTGTCTTGTATGACATTTAGTTCCTAACTTTCGACTGGTGTATTCCTCTGATATCATTTGTAACAACCAAAACTCTTAACTATCGACATATTATTTTCTTTGGCCTAAGGGACTCATAGTTTTATCTCATTGGTGTAACTTCTCATGTGATCACCCAGCCCATGATTTCTCTTAGATGAGCATGTTAACCTATGGAATTTCTTAATGAAATTCTGATCAT
This sequence comes from Dendrobium catenatum, assembly GCF_001605985.2. NCBI lineage: Eukaryota > Viridiplantae > Streptophyta > Magnoliopsida > Asparagales > Orchidaceae > Dendrobium > Dendrobium catenatum. The sequence continues at coordinate 3,550,720 of NW_021319004.1, read as the reverse complement.
TACGCCAAAAGATGTCTCGATTTTAAGAGTTTAGTTTTTTTTAGTTCAGGGGTTTTACGTACCAAGAGGATCCACTGGTAGAATTCTCGATTATATGCATTCAAATTTGATTGATAATCATTGCATATGCATAAATACGATTGATTGATTGAACTTATGAATTTAATACATTGAATAATAAGTGACCAGTATTTGTTTAAATTTTTATCAGTGGTAGAATTAAATTAAAATCATTCCAATTTATTTTAATAAAATTGATTTATTAATGAATTGACTTGGTTTTGAATTGATTTAGTTTTATTTTATATTGACTTTGTTTTGTTTTAGTATTTAATTATTTAGTGTCAAATGTGGAAATATCATAGGGGTTATTTTTCCAAGGTGCGTAGATTGTAACAATCCGAAATTATGAAAATAATTTTAAAAGTGAAAATCTAGAAAATTTGAGCTGAAGAGCTACAACGCTAAATAGTGACGCTCCAACTTTGAGCTCTTGGATTCTTGGGAAAAAAGTTAGGTTTTTGAATGAGCACTATGACATCGGGTGGCTCCGCTATGGTGTCAGGTTTCATACAATGAGCACTGCAACATTGGGAAGTTGAGCGCCATAGGGCTACATCAATTTTTTTATTTTTAAAAGAATAAAATATCAGAATCCATTTATTAACCTTATTACCCCAGCCATCCCCTTTATTCCATGCATGTTCTTGCTGGGTAAGGAAGAGGGGAAATTGAGGGAAAAAAGATGAGAGAGAGAGAGAAAGTGGTTTAGAATGTTTTCATGCGTCGAATTTGTTGTGAAATTACTTTTTTTTTTTTATCGTGGTAGGTAGTCCAAATCATACCTTTATTTTCAATGATTTCAAGTTCTACGATTTTAATCTTCCTAAAATTAATTATAATATAATTTCTCCTTATTTATCGATATTTTATCATGTACGTATCTTTTGATATATGATAAATATGAATTTTTTGAGCATTTTAACAAAATATTATTGAATTTTACCTGATAAATTGATAGTTATGATTTTTTTTAAGTTTATGAATAGTGTATAAATTGTTAGCCATTTATAATATGTCATGCACAATATTATACTGCATATAGGGAATGATACAACTGATATAAAATGAATACGATTTTTATATGTAAGCAAGGAAGGCTGACTGTAAATACTATAATTAATATGAGTTGGCTATTTAAATGTAATACTCTATATATGAGGGTGAGTATTGTATAATCCTTAATTTTAGTACTAATTACGCCACTAGGAAGGGAGTGGTGGCTTTTTATTGATTTATTAAAAGCTACATGTTTTAAGTAAATAATTGAAGAAATAGATCAAGAATGAGATTAGGTGTTAAGTGGCGGTTTGATTGAAAAATGAATGACAAATAGATGTTCAAAACACTACCTTTAAGTTGGATGTCATGTCTTGCTGAATCACAAGCATGCATGGATAGCATACAGATTTTTATATGTTATTACATATATTAAATGATTGATAATATTGATAAATAAGAATAAATAAAATTGAATAATTGTTTCATGCATTACATATTCATATCCATACATATACAAATCAACTGACAGTACGTGTATTCAAGATTATGTGTATAAATATGTGGTTTTGTTACATATTTATAGTCATCGATGTTTAATAGATTTCAGTGTTATATACTCTTTGGCCTTTCTAGATTATTGATTATATTGACTAATGATGTTTATTGATTGACTATTGCATTTGTATGGATACTTTCATACTGATAATACCGAGTAATGGATACATAATATCTTGATTTACTTGTCTTGCATTGATTGGTTTGATCGTTTTGATAGCCTACTAAGCTTTATGATCTCATTATTGTGATTTTGATTGATTTGCAAGTTCAAGAAGGGGCAAATAGAGTGAGATTGATTAGAGTAAGATTCGAATGTTTAATTTATTATTTTGCAATGTTTTGTTCTTTTGTAATTATACGGGTTATAATAGATGAATGTTATAGATTGACATTCTCATTATTGTATATTAAATTTTGATTTGTAATGTATATTGACAAATGACATGTATATAAGCTTTCGTTGTTTTATAATGATATAAAATAAAATTAGCAGCTCTAATAGATTAATTTGAAGATAAAAAGATAAAAGTCTTTCGATATATATTCTGGGTCGTTACAATAAGCGCAAAAAATTTTGAATATCAGTGGTGCTAAGCACCGGAGTTATAAGGGTCTTTTATATAATATATTATCATAAGGAATGCATGGTAAGGGCCTCAGGTGAATGAATATGCTTTGTTATGAGTAGTTAATGTCAAGTGTTTAAATTGATGTTATTTTTTCTGTGGTGTGCTATGTTTACTATTTGACTATTTGTGTTATAATATTTTGTTTTGTTGTTGTGCTTGTTTATTATTAAAAATTCATATGGGCGAAAAAATAACAGGTTAAGTAAAAAGAGAGATTACTTATTCTGATATGTCTATAGACATATTTTATTTGGGATTTTGACCGTTATGATTTTTCTATTATGTACTCCATATATATAATATTTGTAAAGAAACATTTGATATATATTTAATTCTAAGTTAAATGAAAATAATTTTTTATGATGAGTATGTTTTGTATTTATATGAAATAAAATTGGGTATGTAATATTCTCTCCAAATATGTAATGAGAAATCTGTCATTTTAAAATTGAGCATGTTTTGTATTTATAGATTTATTTTATATGTGAAATAAGCATATAACTTTTTTTTTTTCAGATAATTTTAAATAACATAAAAATTTTCATTGCTCAAAATGAAATAAGTTTGTCACTTACTGCTAAAAAATCAAATATAATTTATTATTAAAATTATATGATTAGGTGAATGGAGATCTGACATAAATTCAATTATTAATCATTAATATTGAGAAAAACATTATTAAATAAAATATAAAAGTTTGTCGATCTTCATATCTCTTATCCTCTGATCAAATAAGATCCGAAGAATAACCAAAGATATTATATATAATAGACTCGTAATAATATGACAGAGACTAACGATTAATTCATAATTTGATAAGGCGTTTATGAAACCTGTGTGGATAATGGTTAGACTTTGATAAATTATGGATGAAATTAGAGGTGTCAATTTTTATCACGACTCAAAATCTGATTGAGTCAGACCCGATCCGGAAAAATCTGGGTTCGGGTCGACCCGTTTGTGAAACGGGTCGGGTTCAGGTTCAACAAACTGATCCGTTTTAAAAAACGGTCAGGTTCAGGTTGACCCGACAACCCGAAAATGACCCGAAAACCCTATGCTCGTGTCTGCTGCCCGCCCTGCCCGGTCGAACCTGAGTTTGCGTGCTGTCTGCGCGGTGCTGCCCAAAGCATCGAGTGCCGTTGTCACCCGAACTCTGAAGCGTTGAGTCAAGCTCCGAAGACCGAAGCGGCGAATTGGCGAAGCGTCGAGTCGCGCGGTGCGTCCCGAACCCGAAGCGTCGATTGCGTCGCTAGCTCACTGCGTCATGTGCTGCCGCTGCCGCCTGCTCCCACTGCCCCGCCGTTGTCGCTGCTGCTACGACGTCAGGAGTATTTTAAAAATCCGGGTCGGGTCGTGTCAACCTGGCAACACACGTGGGTTGGGTCCGGGTTGAAAAAGTCGACCCGTTTACAAAAACGAGCCTGGTTCGGTTTGACCCGTTTAAAGCCGGGTCAATTCGGGTTCGACTCGAACTCAACCCGCAAACCCGAATTGACACCCCTAGATGAAATCACATAAGATTTTAAAATACTTATTTGATTTTATATTGTCTGTCTAATGTAATTCTTCACTTTTTATCTAGTACTTAAAAAGGCAGAGTAAGGATTCATTTGAGAGGGCTTTTTGCTGCTTTTTAAAGTAGCTTTCAATATAAAAATTAAAATATTTGTACTAAAAATTGTTTTAAGAAGCAACAAGCTAGAAAGCCGCTCCAAACAAAGCCTTAGACTTAAAAGACCAGTTAGAAAGTATTACAACTGAATTTTTTTGTTAGATTTAAATGAGAATTTGACTCTTAATGTAACATAATAGAAAAATAAGATTTATGTAGCGGACTCCACGTAGAGGGATAAAGGCTTGATGATGCGTGTGATTCTTATGAATATATTGGGATTTCATGTTTTCAACTAAATGCAAAACTATTCTGTCTATTGTGGTGTAAGATGATTCGTAGCCGTGCATTAACTTTGACAATTTTATTTAGAAAAAAAGTTCAATAAAACAAGAATTTAAATAATTGACCCTCCTAATAATGCACTACCCAATAAATATATCTGAGGATTTTCATATGCACTATATAAAAATATTTTATTTACATATTTAATATCTAAATTTATTAATTACTTACATACCATTTAATTCTTTAAATAATATTAAAAAATGTCATTTTGTAATACTTATAGTTATCTTTTAGGTTTTATTTGTGATATCTTTCTTAATGCTTTATAAAACAGCTTTTTAATACCAATTTTTTTTTAACTTGAATTTTTTGTATCAAAAAATTTCTTTAGAAAGCAATAAAAAGTTGTCTAAAATGAGAGAAATTATTCTTTGCGGTCACTGAACGTTTCAGAGGTGAATTAGATCGCGTCACGTCTCCTGATACCGAGCGATACACATCGGCAAGCATAGCAGAAAAATAACGTGCACGTTCTCATTAACCCCTGGATGCCGTTCGGAGACCGCACATAATAATTTCTCCTCAAACGAAATCTTAATTAACGTTGCCCTTCTCTATCGTGATCCTCAAAATTTTCTTCATTGATGAGGGTTTCAAGTCTTTATCAATGGTCTAATCTTCTTTGTAGTTAGGGTTTCAAGATTGCACAAGCCTACAATTTTGTTGGTGTTTGATGCTCTTCGCCATTAAGATCTCATGATATCTTCCTCATGGAGCATGTGAAGGGCAACCAAGTGGTATAATATAGGTAAATATATAAATAGATTGATTTTGAGTTTTATATATTTAAGCCACCTAAAATATATATATTAAAATTAAAGCTGTTTCGTGTTAAGCGGTAATTTTCTTTTTAGACGTTTTAATCATAATTATTAAAAATTAATTATATGGTATGTTTGAAGTCGCATCATCTTTTTGATAAGAAAGATTCCCAACAGCGAAGTCACGTGCCTCGCACTGCTATGTGGTAGTTGATATTAAAATTATATTTGCATAAACAATTTCCATCTAACTTATATAGTTTCTAATTTATTTATGTAACGGGAAAGCTTAATTTACACTCAATTTATATAGTTTCGGGCTTAAGTATACTTATTGCATTAATCAATTGCTTATTAATTTTATCTCATGAGAAAATAATTTGAATTTGTTCAAATTCAAATATTAATTTGAAAATTGAATATGGTTCAAATATGATCGTAAATAGGTCAACGAAGTTCACTAGAGCGGGCATCGCAAAACCACTATGCAGGATTTCGAGATGGAATGTTTGCTAGGATTTCGTGGACTGGATTGACAAAGGTCAACATAGGGTACATGACTGGAACTCGATGATAATTTTAGGGGCTTGACGGTGGGATTGGCGGCATGTGAGGAATACCAATTTTACGATATAAGGGCTTGTTGACAGGGGATTGATGCGTGTGAGGAGATGAAGATTTCACAGTGGGAATTCGTCAAAGAAGATAATAATGGGATCGATTATGTGTGAAGAGAAGAGGAGGTTTGTATTGCATGATATCTCACGACCAACTTCTTGGAACAAGCTTATGGGAAAGGCATTGTATCTTTGACCCTTGTGACCTGACTTAGTTCGAACCTTATTTGAACTTGTATTTGAAATCAAATTAATTTGAATTTTTTTTCTTACAAACATCAACAAGCAATTCCATTTCTAAGAAAATGATACAAGATAAGGAGATTTACATACATACCATTTTATTTCATACTATTTATATATCTAACACCTAAGTTTTTAATATTACATTTATACCATTCATATAAAAATTTAATATCAAATATATCACTCATATATTTCATTCTTACCACTCATACCACTCTATAATTTTTAATATTTAATTTCATGCACCTATACTTTGTTTAATACGTGGTAGACATGTAATATTGAAGTTTTAGATATTATATATGTAAATAGCATGAAATAAAGTAGTATTGAAAAGGTATTTTAAAGCACATATATAATCAAATTTCTATCTTTTTTTCAAAAATCAATGAAAATAAATTTGATTAATATAAAAAAATTAAGTTACAATAAATATCACATTATCAAGGCCGGATAATATAAATATAGGTTAGTTTAAATTGAAATTACAATCAACGGAACAAGCCCCAGCCCCGTTACTCCATTTGGCAGATTATACCTCCCCCCCACCCCCGGTCTCTCTCCCTGGTCTCCCTGCGCAGGCTGATCAGCGCCAAATTTTCTCTCTCTCTCTCATCTGAAAAACTCCTATCAGAGTTCAGCGGAATCTTCTCTTCTGAGAGTTTGTATTTCTACGAAAAGTTCCACTTCTGACGACGAGCATGACCCCGATGAAGAAGAATCAACTGCCGCCGGCGCTGATCGCCAATCTTCAGGGCGTCCTTGCGGGAAGAAAGGAGTCTGGAAGTAGCAACGGAGATGGCGAGGAGAAGGAGACGGTTTCGAATGAGGAGATGAGGGTTTCTCCTTCGGACGATGGCTCCGGTTTATTGCAGCCTGGGTCCAAGCCCATTGTTCTCGTGACTAATGGCGATGGAATTGAATCCCCGGGGATCGTTTTACTTGTGGAGGCGCTAGTCCGGGAAGACCTGTGCGATCTATTCGTTTGTGCTCCTGAATCGTGAGTTTGGTGCCCTAGTCTGCTGATTAGGGATTATACATTTTTTCGGGGAAATTTTATGAAGATGGGTTTTTCTTGACTTGCATATATGTATTTTAAAAATGCAGGAATATACACGATGTCATTACTATATTTTACAATTTCCCAAAAAAAAAAAAACTATATTTTACTTTTTTTTTTGTCTTAAGTCTTCCTTATTTTTTTGGTAGGTGTATTGGAGTTTGAGTTCAGTTTCCTGTTCTTTTCTTTTCATTTCATTTATTTTCTTTTGATTACTGTATTGCTTGTTAGGTTATTTTAAAATTCTTGTGAATTTTGTTGCTTTATTTTTTTCGTGAATTTTGTTATTTTTCTTTGCGTTCCAAATGGTAGTTTCCAATGATTCTCGATTTTGATCTGATTTTGTGTTAATTAAGATCTTTAGTTTGAGAATATTGTTGCTTTTGTGTGTTGTTTTTTATGTAAGCTAATAAGCATTAACATTTGGAATTTCGTTGTCATTTTGTTTCACTGGGAACATGATCTCCATTTTGTTCCTTAAAAAAAGAGCTGGATTTTGTAAACTCTTTGGCGTTAAATCTTGATGGCTCTTTGGCATGATAGATTAATCTGATTAAATCTTAATACACTATTTGACATATATGTTTCAAAATTTATAAGGACAACATGAAGTTGGATAAGATAAACAATAAGTAGAAGTTGTCTAAATCTTACTTCTGGAAATCCGGGGTTTAGCGTAAAACGGGAGAACATGGGATTTAAGAAGGTAGGAAGATTTATTTGGCTCAAAACCGTTTTACAAGATTTAGCATAAATCCCAGCTAAATCTTGCAACCAAAACTCCTCTAAATGTCTAATTTCTTAACTATGGTCTTAGAGTTTTTATTTTTTATTTTTTTCTTTTGGTTAACGGGAACAGGGATAAATCTTCTTCTGGACATTCTGTATCGTTTCCGGAGACCGTTGCAGCTAGCTCAGTGGAAATTAATGGTGCGGTGGCTTTTGCAGTTTCTGGTAATTAATTCTGTAGTTTGTTCATGCTTGTCATTTCTTGATGTTCATTGATAAATCAAGTAACTCAAATTCAGCTTGAATTTTGCTTGGCATTTTCTTATTTCCTGTAGAAAGAAAATTAAAATTGCATACTGACCTGATTTATGATCCCAATTGTTGTGACAGTATTATATATTTTGGAAACTTACATTGTAGTGCTAAGAAACTAGTTGGCATAGGGGTGTCTTTAATCACTTGTACTTAATTTCTATCACTTTTTCATGTCTATACAGGTACCCCAGCAGATTGTGTCTCGTTGGCCTTTTCAGGCACATTGTTTCCTTGGTCCAAACCAGCCCTGGTATATGCGTCTTTAGAAATTGTATGGAAGTGCTTATGGGTTGATTGTGGATCTTGTGGAATGACATAAGCATATTGTCTTTGCATAGGTTATCAGTGGAATTAATAAGGGAACAAGTTGTGGCCGTCACATGTAGGCATCTGGACCCGGTCTTCCATTCTTTGCTTTCCTATTCTACAGTTCATCACTTTGATCAGTTCTGAATCAGCTTAATAGTGTTTTTCTGTTAATGACCACACACACGTTTTTGAATTTGCTTCCTTACTTTATGTTATTTCATCTTTAATGTCATATTGAATCACTCAACTGTCTGATTTTCGATTTATTTTTGTCTTATGCCTGTTTCTGAGTTGCTGTACTTTACTGCAAAAACATATATAGCTTCTACTCAGGTGCTGTTGCTGGAGCACGAGAGGCTTTAATGTCTGGTATACCTGCATTGTCAATTTCATTGAACTTGTAAGTTCTTCAATATTTTCTTGTTAAGATGTGGCTTGTTATGTAGTGCCTGCATTCCTCTCACTGTAAATTGTTTAATTATTACAAGGAGGAAGGATGAAAATCAAGAAAGTAATTTCAAGGATGCAGTTGATGTGTGCCTACCTTTGATAAGAGCTGCCATTAGGGATGCAGATAAGGGAGCTTTTCTTAAAGGATGCCTCTTGAACATTGAAATCCCTGGTTCTCCTTCTACAAGCAAGGTATTTCCTCGGCTGATTTATTGAAACACCCTTTGATGTGGACTACATTATGCTGCAGGACATTTTACCTCCTATTCTCCTCCTCACTATCTCTATTACAGCTTTATTGAGTTTATTCCCTTTCTGTTGCAATATTACATCGACCTTTTTCTATTTACTTTACTTAATATAGTAACGCGGTATTAGCCAAGATATATAACCAATTGTGACATCAGTTGGAGGAAGATAGAAGAAATGTACTCATATTTGGCTATTGTTTCATTGTTATTCCTGTAAGCTTTTCTTCCAACCGTTGCTACTATGCCAGTTGGTATTATAGCTAGCCCTCGAAAGTAAATACACTACTCCTGACAATGATTGGAGTTAGGACCCTTTGTGGGCAGCTCAAGCCAGTATCACGAAGCAACTTGATGAACTCACTGGGACATTTTTTCATTTCACGACTGAGATGCAGAATGAGATACATCACCTCACGGATGCGAACCACCATATGTGCTCTCGTAGCACGGTGAGAGAGAACCCGATACGACGCTTGCGACGAGGCGAGTAGGCCTCGAAGCGCTCCTTGAGTGTGATGAGGACGAAATTAAGTACTCTTAAGCGCTCTTGTAGCGTGGCTGGGAAAGAAAATTGTTCACTTTCAAGCAGGTACCTCAAATATCCTTAAGTGCTCTCGTAGCGTGGCGGGGAAATAAAATTATGCACTTTCAAGCAGGTTCCTCAAAGATCCTTGAGCACTCTCATAGCATGGCGGGGATTGAAGAAATACGGTCGCGGTGTCGCCTGAAACCTATTTGAAGCTCTCTCGTAGCATGGAGGGGATGATTATGACTCTTGAAATTTCTTCTAAACAGGGGAGACGTCTGGAGGCTACTGAAATATCCGATGAAACATAGGAGACTCGAACAAATACAGGGGACTTGTATGAACAGTAGGGAACTTGAATAATATGGACAACTTGGAACTTGACTTAGAATGATTAACAAGTACCTAGATTTGAACAACTAACATGGAACTTAAAACCAAACAACAATGGACTTAATTTGACATGAAATAAGCACGGTGGACATTGAACTGAACAACATTATGTGGAACCTGCATGGACCACAGGGAACATGACACAAGCCACAAAATAGTGACCTAACCTTAAAATGATAAATGCATAATTACATTGAAACTACAAATGTTAAATAGCCCTGATCATTCAAATGAAAGTCAATGAATGAACAAGGAACTTTTGGCTTACAAAGCAATTCAAACACAACTGGCTTATAACCACAACACAAGATCTTTAACGAATGCTATATTTTATTCATGACGATTGTATTAATTAAAGTGCAAATGCCAACTGGCAACAGTGATAGTAGTATCACTCATGTCAGGAATCATCAGACAATGTGATGAAAGATTTGTAGCACACACCGAAATTTTCAGAGGTAGACAACTAGAGGCATGTAATGATGACTTGATTGTGGTCATGTATAATGAACGTAGCCTGTCTACAATTAAAACAAGGAAGTTGTAAAGGAAATAACCCCCTTTGCTACCAATACACCATCAACTAAGAGGCGTTTGAAGAGTTTAAGGCGAGTGTAGCTTGCATGCAATGCCACCGTTGTTCATATGCAAGCAAGAATCAATAACTCTCTATGAACATGAACACCTACAAACAAGTATAGGAGATTAGCAGTAGTCCACCTATGGACAACAATGAATAACATATGATAAATGCAATGACCTGTTAGACAATGTGTATTCAAAAAGTTCAAAATAAATAGCAGTTTGCATGAGATCAATGTTGCATGGTTGCAAATAAACATAGTAATATGTCTGCAAACGACAATACCTCGTACAAACATATATGATGCAGTTTGCTGATGAATATGCCATTCCACTTGTGAATGATGATGGCAGAAAAGTTGTGAATGAAGCGACTCACTAGTCAACATACAAGGATAAATCAGCGGCGAGCGCAGCTCAACCAACTGCCAATAGTAGCATGTAGGAATATGTATCAGCCTCCTACAAAAATTGGAAGACCAATGTACAATGAACATGGAAACTCTCTAATCAATGTGTATGAAGAGATTGGAGGTAACTATAACTTAACCGACATCCGACAATGACACACAAATGAACATATCAGTTCTCTTGCAAACATACAAATGCAACATGCAGTAAATGTCAGGATGTTCATGCAGTGAGCGCATCAATATCCTACAAGCAACATTAGAAGATCTGCAACACATACAATAATCCACATACAACGTCTAGTGATCTTTGGGCATCTGTTGCTAATGTACAAACCACTTCAATAAAGCTTGCATAGCGCAACACATTGCCTATAGGCAAAAGAAACGAGCTTGTGATAAATGCAATAAATTACGTATAATAGTAGGAGGTTCATTAGTGCACAACAGCCTACCTGCCTAAAGTAGCTAACAACCCATACATAGTATGACGCCGTATCACCGGATCTGCAACATCCCTACAAGCGGACAAAAGGCGTGCATGAGCTTCCAAATAGAATGCTGCTTTCAAATGATAGTTGCCCACACATCTTATCAACATCAAATATTTTAAAATGTCCCCACACATGCACTATAATATTTATACACACAAACACAAAGAAATGTACATGTAATCATACACCCGCATGAGCCTCAACAAGCGTGTTACGGGTACACATGTGACATTTAGGGATGCTGTGCGGGTCAAAGGAAAAAAATTAAGTTCGAACTCGATCTTCTATCAGCAATTAGAAAGGGTCGACAAGGTTCAACAAATAATTACAAAAATATCTCCCTAAATATCTGCATGGGTCCTGACGAGTGTGTTGTAGGTACACATGTGACGTCTGAGGATGTTGCACCGGTCAAGAAATGAACTTAAGTTCAAGTCTAATCTCCCTCCTTGATAGGACCGGAGTTGGGACTTGAACCAATGAATAAGTATAAGGTCGCGGCGTCAACTGAGATATTTGTTTTTGTAGTTCATATTAAACCTTCAAGGTTCATAACAAAAAAAAATCGCAAATAAAAGAATACAGCCGACAATGAACCTGATCCTCTATCAGCAAGTAAACAAAGTTGATAGGGTTCAATCAATGAAATATAATTGCCCTTAAATATCCTGATGATGGCCGTGTTGAACGTAGATTTCAACCGGTGTGATTAATTCCAAACATTCAAGCAAATGCCACCCAAATGTCAACAAAATTTGAATTATAAGAAACTACCAAAATCCAAATATTTAAAATTGAAATCAATTACCAAAACACTTAAAACAATATTTATCTACCCTATGCAACAGTTTTCCTAGGCGGGAAAATTTAAACATCACTCCTGCTCTCAAAGAGCTAATGTCTGGTCAAGAATATCACTAAGATTCATTCTCAAATAATCTCTTGCCAGGAAGGACGTGTCATATGTCATTTAACTGGCGGTTTTGCCGCCAAATGACACTGCATGTAAACAATTACCGGGGCCCTCTAAACTATGTGGTTTGCCGCCAAATGACACCACTAAATTACGGTCATGGCCAGAGCCCGTATGTTCCCCAACGACATTAAATCATAGGGTAATGAATTAATAGAGCACAAAGCTCTCTGTTAACTAAGATGGATTCAAATTTGCCCCCTTAGATCAATATTCATCCCAGGCCTATGAGGTACCATTGGACGAAGCAAACCATGGTTGCCGATAAGGATCCTCCTATTAGGTTTTGTTAATACCATGATGGCCCGGGACAACGGAACCATGGGATCTTGATCGGGTTCACCACTATTCCCCCCACCATTCGTTTTAAGTGCAAGATGGTGAAATTTTTTATTTTAAATATTAAATTTTCAAATATCTAAGCCATGCTGCTATTATACGCTGGATACTATGTATTATTTTGACGACTAGTCTTAATCAAAAGTTCTCTCTCGCTATCGGGAGTGATAATTAACCTTAGGGCCTTGTGCCTATAGGAAACCAAAACTCATATCATAAAGTTCTCGCAAAATGAGGGCAAAATATCTGGGTAGTGTCTTATTTCAAACCCAATTTTCCTTCTGAAAATTTGCCTCGGAACTTGAGCGTTAAAACTATACTCGACGACCCTAAATCAAAATAGAAAGAAAGGGGTCCATGGAGAGGCCTAGGTGCGAATTTTTTGAGCCCACAGTTCTATATGTGTTCTTTTATGTACTTATTTATAGGCCCAACATATTTAATAAATACATAATTTATTTTCCTTATAGATCTATGAAACATTTTATTTGTTGTATCCTATGGTATTCATATGCTACTTTGACATGATGCCTGCTATATGAGTACATTTTTTAAACTCAATGCTCATCTTTGTTACTATAGTGTTGCATCTTGGATTGTAAATGAATCATAGTCAAGCCTAGTATTATGTTTTTTTTTTTTTTTTTAATAATAAAAAACCCACGGAGAGGTCTACGCGTTAAATAAAAAGCAAGTTACAGATCTATAAAGGAAAACATCAGCTCGAAAAGAGTACAAAACCAAGATAAGGATAGCCTAAGATCCAATGTTCTCCTCTACCAACAGTTACAAAAATCCCTAATAACAATCTACTGATACTATAGACAAGCATAAAAAAAAGAAAGATCTAAGGATAGCCCAAAAAATACAATATTTCTGTCCAAAAAGAAGCCCGTCCAGACCGTCGTCCACTGCAAAAAAGAGAGACAACAAACAGGAGAAATCCAATCCTTACCACCATAAGCTTTCCAGCAGGCACACCAACCAATCTTACTGTCAAAGCACTTGTTATAGAAAATGAGCATCAAGATAAAATCAGACAGCATCATATAGGGAGCACCAAGAAAAACACTCTTAAAAACAACAAAGCCAATCTTAGGAAGGTAACTATAAGAGCTCAGCATATTGATAAAAAAAAATAAGCTTCATTAGGAATATCCAAATGCCGTCAATCCCACTCAGCGTGCCAGCCACAAAGATCACCGAACAGATCCTCCAGCAATACCCAGAATAACCAAATTCACAATGCCCGATAAACAAAGCACTAACCACATCAAACCGACAAAACAACCTCAACACAAAAAAGGAAGAAAGCCCAGCTCCAGAGATAACAACCAGTAGCACATCCAGAGAAACACGGTTAAAACCAACCTAGCAGAGAAACGTAATATAATTCCAGATAGCCAGATTATCAGAGCAATAGCCAAAAGGCCAGTAGCAATTAAACAACCAACCAATAATGTCAACAAACCACGTTAAGGCCCCCTTATTCCTCCCAACACCCCAATAGGTAAGAGAGCAACAAAAGGATAGACCATCAGCAGTAAATCCAACAAAATCATTGCTCCAGTCACCAACCTCACAAACAAAACACCCGGAAAAATTAGCAATAATGTAACAACCACAATTAAACCAAAACCTCATAAGAACCAGAAAATAGTCAAGGAATACAAGAGCAGCAGCCAAATGAAAAACACCAAACCAACAGCCCCCAAGACAAACGGGAGCAAACAAAATATTAAGAGTTGATATAAGGACAACCAATAGCATCCAATTTAATCATCCCAGATAACGGACATGGAATATTAGAGTGAATAACATCAATAAAGCCCCTTAGACTACAACCCCAATGGGCCAACCAAGAGGCACAAGAGTTACCAGCCTCAGTGACCTCGCTAAAAGACGGGTTTAAAAGCAACAACAGATTATTAATATCCTTAACAAGATAGAAGTAATTAGGACTACAACGGAGATCCTCCAGAAGAGAGAAAATGTTAATGCCAGAACTAACTTCAATAACCACATTAGAAATGTTAAGAGAAATGCAAAGTTTAATACCATACAAAATGGAGTTAAAAAGGGCAGAAACCTCATTACCATTCAGATCAGGGCCCACAAAAGCCATGAAAAGGTGACCATTACAGTCTCTTATAATACCACCACAACCATTATCAATCTCAGTGCTAGCACCCACCACATTAAGTTTAAAAAAATTAACACGGGGTTTGTTCCAATAAACAACAGTAGGAGGAGGTCTAGCACCCTCCCAATTAATACCAAGAGAGTAACCAGCACCATAACAATTTTTAAATTTTTTTCTAGTGATCAGTTTAACGGCCACAAGAGCAAGGATCTTGTCTTTCACCCTTTGGATAACGATAAGATGATTCATTTTAACAGCATTAAAAATAGAATTATTTCTTTCCAGCCAAAGGAACCACAAAATAAGGGAAGGAATAATATTGCGAATATGACCTTTAGTATCACTCACCCAAGAATTAAGAAGGGCATTAAGAGATAAATGAGCATTAAAAGTGTTTAAATTAAACATATCATCAAAATGAGCCAATGTTCTAACAACCACAGGGCCAGAAACAAAAATATGATGCATAGATTCGGTGTGATAACAGCATTGGCATTTAAAAGCTAGACTAAAACCTTTTTTAATAAGATTATCATCCGTAGGGATGAATTTATGGAGCACCCTCCACACAAAAACAGAAACAGTGGCAGGAATTAATTTATGCCAAATTTTAGATAAAATTCTATCAATGTTACCTTTCTCTCTAAAAGAATGTCAAGCACACTTTAAATTGAATTTATCATTTCTGGAAAAATCACTAAGCATGAAATCATTGGAGGTAGTGTTAATGGGCAAGTTAGAAATACGATGAAAAATGCTATCAGGAATCATATTAGATAATTTATCATAGTCCCAATCATTATCAGTAAAGAAAAAATTAACTTTAACAGTATTAGTAGAGATAGAATTGAAAAGCGTATCAATAGAGTCTTTACCAAGCCATCTATCTTGCCAGAATAGAATGTTACCATCACCAAGGCCCCAAAAAATAAAGGGTTCCACCTCCCATTTAACCTTATAAAGCCTTTTCCAAATTTTAGTCCCCAGTTTTAGGGGGAGTAGTAGTAGGATGCTTACCCACACAGTATTTAGCAATCATAAACTTGGCCCAAAGATTCTCTTTAGCACGTAAATTATACCAAAATTTATAGGAAAAAGCCTTAGCAAGGTCATAAAGATTTTTGCACCCAAAACCACCTTCCTCTTGCACACCACAACACTTATCCCAGGCAGCCCAAGAAATTTTAAAGGAGGAAGAAGTACCTTTCTAGAAGAACTTGCTAAAAAATTTATGAATCCTACTACAAACCTCTTGAGTAGGGAAGATAGTTTGAAACATGTAAACAGGTAAATCACAAAGAACACTTTTAATAAGAGTCAATCTACACTTTTAAAGCACAAAGCCTAGTATTATGTTATTTATGCTCGTTCATTTAGTTTGTTATGGAACTAGATTCGAACTTAAATGACTCAAGTTGCAAAATCTTGTTCAAACTTATTATTATTTTATTTTTATTTAGAGCCATAATCAGTGTCTAATTGAGCATAACTATATATAGGATGCTTAAAAAATAGCCTTATAACTAGCAATAAATATTTTTTTAAATCTTTTATCAAATTTAACAATAATTCGTTTAACAATATTTCTGATATTTTATGTATAGCAAAAGTAGATTTTTAATATATTCATTGTGCATTTGTTCAAAATTTTTATGATCAAATTAAAATAAAATTAGAATTTTAATATGTCCATATAATTATTTGGTAAATATTTTCATTATATTTAAACTTCTAGTACTATAAATAATTTTTGAAGCATAAAGAATATAAACAATTGTTATAATAACATAGAATAAGCAATAACAAAGCAATTAATCATGCATATCTTATAACCTTCTATTGTTTAAACTTCATACGTTCCAGGCTTGCTTGTTTTATTTTTAATTTTAACTCTTTATCTGAACTTAATGCAGGGATTCAAGGTGACTAGGGAGAGTCTACAAAGACCTGTTCTAAGCTGGCAGGCTGTGTCAGCTAACAGGCATCCAGGGCAGTACATGTCCATGCATCAAAGCCTTGGTGTCCAGCTCGCACAGCTGAGTCGTGATGCTTCTGCAGCAGTAAATATCAAGCACTTGATATATACACTCAAGTGAAATATATGCCATTGTGATGTTGTCTAATTAATTACGATGTACTTTTCAGGGTGCAGCTCGTCGTGCAAGCACACAAAAGAAAATTGTGGAAGTAGAGTCTGTTGCTGCAGCTGGGAAACCTGAGCAGCGAGAAACGATTAAAAAGTTCTTCCGTTTAGAGGTACTATATTTCCCATCATGCAGTATGGATTGTCATCGGTGGCAGAAATAATTGTACATTGTATTGGTTTGGCTTTATGTGCTATCAGTATTTTTAATCTCTAACTATGTGTTGCATCTGGAATCTCCTTTTCAAGTGTTTTATATCTTTAACTTTCTGCTTTTGTTATTTCGTTTACATACTTCCAAGGGCATAGCTAGTTGAAATTAATCACAACTGGAGATCTAAGAAGTGTGTGAGAAGGGTTCTATACTTGTAGGACTTTCCTAGAGTTGGTACCTTGTTGCACAGACCCAATCACCCTTGCCAATCTTTTATTCACCATCCTGCTTTGTCCAAAGCTTTGAGGTAGAGGCTTTCTGTAGTTTATTTAGAGGAGCCAGAGCTTAAGGCATATTCGAGCAAGTGGTCAGAGCTGTTGTCTTCATTTGACATTTTATAAACATGATTCCAGTTATTTCAGGGTCTTTGATTCACTCTTACTCGCAGTTTTTCTTCAAACAGAAAGTTGGCATCATAGGAGGAGATTTTAGTGACTAACACCTAGTTATTAAGCCTGGTTGCTTCCTTCTTTTATTCTGCTAGTAATGGTAAGGAGTAGGACTACCTATTGTTGATAAATTGACAGTTTATTTTAGGTAGGATGATGGAGTTCTCTTTCAATGCAATAGGTACTGATTTGGATTTTCCTGGTGTCCTCACCAAAATTATCAAATTGCTTTACAATTATATGGGTATGCTTGCCAATGAATCGCAAGGAAATTAAATGGGTTCAACCTTCGTGATGGTTGGGCCCCTTTCTTTGTCTCCTTTTCTCACTAGAGAGCATTGAGCTTACGGTTCATGCCAGAATGTCATTAGAAAACCACGAGGATGCGAGTGGCTATCATGGGGGGATAATTACAATGATGAGAGGCCTGAAAGTATAAATGATGATAGCAAGTTTTTTATGTAAATCACCATCCTGTTAACTCATTAGCCTCTATTTTGATCTCTATTTTAACTTTTTAGTTTTTATCATTCATTATTAGATTTAAATGAACGTTTGTTTGACTCTTAACATAATACAATGAAGAAAAAAGATTTATGTAGCCGATCCCATGTAGTGGGATAAATGCTTGATGTTATTGTTGTATTGTTCTCTTTTTCTCCAACTCTCTCACTCTCTCTAAAAAGCATCAGTGCTATTTCCATTTTTTAAAGGGATTAGGATATAATGACCCTTAATCAACCAAGTCAGTTAGAGGGACAAGTTTATGTAATTTACTTGCTTACACATAAATAACATTGATCTTATCTATCCAACATAAAATTTATTCAGATAAGGTTTTCTGCCAAAGCTTGATAACCTTTGCCAATGGAGTCAACCATGATCTTATTGCCAATGACTTGTGTACACAATGTGTTAATATCAAAAAGTTTAGTTTTCATGGGAAGCTAGGTTTTGTAAGATGGTCGTGAGACTTGCAATGCTTTATGGCGCAGAATGCTGGCCATTAAAAGAGAAGCATAAAGTTAAGTTAGTATTGCATAGATGAAGATACTCAGGTGGATAAGTGTGCGAGCCAGCTCCTTCGTCGCCTTTTTTACCACGCGTAAGAACTTCTCGCAGCTGACGCCTGCAACCTCCACACACACAGCCCATTCCCTTCTCATTCCGTTCTTCCTCTTAAACTTACACCTCCAGTCAATCAAGATCCCAAAGCCAATTTGCCTCGTACATATTCCGTCTTCTTCCTCTGCTCCATTTACACGCAAAAGCTCTAACCTCAAGCCTTGCTTCGACTTCAGAGCCACTTCCAATTTTCCTCCCTCTCTCCCTATCGCAAGACCCAGTAGAATTCGATTCAAAGCTCCGGCCTTCATCCCAATACCGTGAGCCTCATGACCATTGCCTTATCCGCGCCGCCTGTAGAATCGCGAGCCTCTTGATTCACCTGCATTTCAACACCCAACCGACTCCTTGCATCCACTCGACCTCGCTTCCAACAGCCCTTCCTACTTTTCTTTCCCTAACCAACAACCTCTATTTGAAGCCTTCTCAAGTTGCACCCTATCCAGCTCATCCATCCACTAATTGATTCATATCTCAAGGATTTAAATCCATTGGGAATCATATGGGCTCTAGCCATGATCGTAATTTAGTGGTGTCATTTGGTTGCAAACCACCCGGTTCAGAGGGCTCCTGTCATAACCGTTTACCTGCGGTGCCATTTGGTGGTAAAATTGCCGGTTAGAGGACACGTGCCACAACTTTATTGAAAAGAGACTCTTTGAGAATAAATCTTTGTGATATTCTCGACCATATATTAGCTCTTTGTGAGATGAAGTGATATTTGAATTTGTCCACCTCAACAAACTATTGCGGAGGGTGGATGAGTTTTGCTTTAAGTGGTTGATGATTGATTTCAATTCTAAATATTCTGAATGTTTAGGAACCCCTCAAGTTGAGATTTTCTGTCAACGCGGCCATCATCAAGATATTATCGGGCAATTGTATATTTGTAAATTGAATATACTCAACTTTGTTTTCTTGCCGACAGAGGATTGAGTTCTTCGTACGCTTTATGCCTTTGTCAGTGAATTTTCATGATCATAGGCCTTGAAGGCCTGAGATGAACCTAGAAAAAACTAAATATCCTAGTCGATATTGCAACTTTATATTTGTTCATTGGTTAAAGTCGTGTCGACTCCCGCCCTATCAAGGAGGAGGATTGGGCTTAAACTTAAGTTCATTTTTTGACTCGCACAGCATCCTCATGTGTACCTACAACACGCTTGTCAGGGCCCACGCGGGTATTTGGGTGGCATTTTGGATATTATCAGTTGAATCTTGTTGACTTTGTCTAACTGCTAATAGAAGTTCGGGCTCATAGTAGGCTTTGGGTTTAATTAGTGAATTTTCATTCTTATAGACTTTGAAGGCCTAATATGAACATATTAAAATAAATATTTTGGTCGTCTTTATCGCTGTATATTTGTTTGATGGTTTGAGCCATGTCGGCTTCTATCAACTCACATGGAAGGATCGGGTTTGAACTTAAATTGACTTATTGACCTGCACAGCATCCATAGACGTCACGTGTGTACTCATAACACGCTCGTCGGGGCCCATGTGAGCATACAATTGCGTATACATTTCTTTGTGTTTGTGTGTATACATGTTGTAGTGCATGTGTGAGGGACATTTTTGGAAAATTTCAGTTTACGTGGGCAACTGTCACTTGAATGTGTGCGAAGCCTTGTTTGAGAGCTTGTATATGATTTATGTCCGCTTGTATCAGTGTTGCGGATCCGATGGCGTGGCGTTGTAGTGTGTTGAGTCTCATTTGAGAATTTGTAAAGGCCTTCTGTCCGCTTGCGTAAGTGTTGTGGATTCGGTGGTGTGGCGTTGTAGTGCGCTGGGTCTCATTTGAGAATTTGTAAAGGCCTTATGTCTGCTTGCGTGAGTGTTGCGGATCTGGCGGTGTGACGTCGTAGTGCGCTGGGTCTCATTTGAGAATTTGTAAACGCCTTATATTCGCTTGCGTGAGTGTTGCGGATCTAGTGGCGTGGCATCGTAGTGTGCTGGGTCTCATTTGAGAATTTGTAAACGCTTTTGTTCGCTTGTGTGAGTGTTGCGGATCCAGTGGCGTGGCATCGTACTACGGGTTGCCTGTTGTTTTGTACAGGTACACTGTCATGCACTAACTAGTCTCTTGTTATTGCTTGTAGATGCTGATACTTGTTGCATGCCTTTCGCCTATGCTTACAGGCGTGTTGAATGTAAAACGGGTTTCCTGCAGCTACTCGTAAACATTTATATTCTTTGTAGTCCTTTTGCATCTTGCTCGTGGATGATTTCTAGCATGTATAACGGGTCTCTTACAAAGGCCCGTAAGCATTTGCGTCCGTTTGTATATATCTTGTTGTTTGTTCATAAAAGATCCACAAGTCTCTTGAAGTTGCTTGTGAATAGACTGTTGTATAGGTCACATGCTTTTTATAAATCTTGAAGATGATATGTAACATGCATTATATCTTAACTTTGGATTCTCATAAGAAATTGATGCATTTGTTCGTAAGCTACATGTATTATTGGATGCACGAGAAGCATTTTTGAACATTTATCGTATCTTTCTTGCATACTCTTGTAGGAAGTGTCATAATCAATCTGTAGGTTCATATGTCCATTGTGTGCCAATCTTTCTTACTTGTAGGGGTTCAATGTACTTATTATCCATCTTTGATAATTATTAATCGTTGCAAACATCTAAATTAGTTATAACTTGTTGCCTTGGATTGCAGATGATACATTATATGCTTCATATACGTGTTTGGTCATTATATTTAGTATATATTGACCCCTTTTGCTTGCAGTAAATTGCTACACTTACTCGAAGTTGAACTGTTGTCGACGACGCAGATGTTGATGTATTCATTATATGCTCTTCATGTTCTTCGCATAGGCATGTTACATATTCGTTGCATATTGATCAATATGGCTCGTGGAGATTTAGTGCATTTGCTCCGTAATCAAGTAGCATTGACCGTGCACTAGCTCTTATGTCTTCTTTCTGAACATTTACTATCATCATCTTGCCTCTCATTGTTCTCGCAATCAGGTCATCATATTCCCTATGCTCCTCGTTGATTATTACTTGTAGATGGGTCATATTGTCTGTTACAAGTCTTTTGCCGTCTTTGTATAGTGAATTAACTTATCGATGTCTACATTCCAATTGATGTATTGACTCCTTGCTACCTCATTGAGCAATCATGTTCTCTTCTGCAGCTACACCATTCACCATTTGTAGGTAACATATTTACTAAGGACTTTATATGTTTGCTTGCAATCAATTTATGCATGAATCGACATGTTATTGGTTATGAGTGAGATGCATGAATCCTTGCTTGTTCATTTGCATTTAATATCCTTTGTTGTTGTATCTTCTTGTAGTTGAACTATTGCTTGTGATAGGGGCGCTATTACATTCCTTCATACTGACTCACTTTGCAAATCTGTTTAATCAAACAAATCTTTCTAGTTATATTTGCCAGCTTGAGGTTCATTTGAATGCATTTGAATGCTCAAAGTTATTATTTAGTTTTGATGTCTTCATTTCGATCATGCCTTTCTCAATTTAAAGTCTGATGCTCTGTTATTTGTTCGAATTCAAGTCCAATTCATCGCCGTATTCAAGCTTGCAAGTCTTCTGTTTAAGTTGCTCAAGTTCAAATTCAAGTTCTCAAATTCCTATTAATTATTCAAGACATTATTATTTCATTTAATTCAAATTCAATTATGGTCCTCTGTAGTTCATTAAAGTGCAAATCAGGTCCCTTGTAATTTATTCAAGTTCAGGTCCTCGGTTCACTGAAAATTTCGGCAGCCTCTCGACGTCTCCCCCATTTAGGGGAAGTTTCAGGAGACTGGGCCATCCCATTATGCTAGGAGAGCATGTATGGTAGGTGTCGTAC
The DNA here is from genome assembly GCF_001605985.2 of Dendrobium catenatum. Lineage (NCBI taxonomy): Eukaryota > Viridiplantae > Streptophyta > Magnoliopsida > Asparagales > Orchidaceae > Dendrobium > Dendrobium catenatum. Next base: position 3,528,194 of record NW_021319004.1, on the reverse strand, counting down.
AATATCGCGACCGTATTTCTTCAATCCCACAACGCTACAAGAGCATGTAAGGGGCTTCAAAGTACCTGTTTGAAAATGCAGTTGGCTTTCCCTGCCATGCTACGAGAGCGTGAACAGGGCCTACCTGTCTTCGTATGCGTCGCACAGGACTTCCTCCTACCGTGCTATGAGAGCGCGTATAGGGTGTTCTCCGGCTCGCCGCAAACGTTGAGAACATAATTTTTGAGTTTCAAAAGTTTATACCTGCAATGACGATGATGACGACGCTATCAAATGTGCATGTGAACCAAGGCACCTAAGGATCATTCTGTCAGGTTGGGTCGACTACCTCCTCTAACTAAGGCTTCATTTGAGACGGCCTTTTCCCTGCTTCTTAAAGCAACTTTCTAGTACAAATATTTTAATTTTTGTACTAGAAAGCAGTTTTAAGAAGCAACAAGAAAGTCGTCCCAAACGAAGCCTAAGTAGACCAAAGACCATGATGGCCTGAGACGACGGAATCATGGGATCTTGGTCGGGCTCATCATCATTCCCCCCACAATTCGCTTTAAGTGCAAGATCGTGAAATATTAAATTTTAAATATCAAATTTTGAAATACCTAAACCAATGCTGCTATTATACGCCGGACATCATGTATCTACGGGTATGACATATTCTTTTGACGACTAGCCTTAAACAAAAGTTCTCTCTTGTGATTGAGAGGGGTAATTAAATATATGGGCTTGCTCCTATAGGAAACCAAAACTCAGATCTAAAGTCCTCACAAAATGAGGGTGAAATCTCTGGGTAGTGTCTTATCTACAAACCCAATTTGCCTTTTGAAATTTTAGCTCGGAACTTAATTCGTTAAAATTCCCCCGAGAGCATGGGGAGTCAGTGGCGTGAATTTTCGGAGCCCACACTCCAATGCTAAATAAGATTAGAGAGACTCGTGTTAGATGGTTTGGTCACATAAAGCGTCAGCCTTCTGATGACTTAGTTAGGAGAGTACATGTATTAGATTTGCCTTATGTTAAGAAAAGTTAGAGGAAGATCTAAAAAACTTGATCAGAATGTATCATAAATGACATTATTTTATTAGATTTAAATGAGAAATTAGCTTTTAATAGGGCACAATGGAGAAAAAGGACTCATGTAGTCGACCCACGTAGTAGGATAAAAGCTTGATATTGTTGTTTTGTTTTTTTGGGCAGCTAGATTTTGTGCTTTAAACATGATTTTGATGCCAACAATATGCATGAGACTTTATTATTTAATGACTTCTTTCCCTTCTCTTCCCTTTTTCAATGTTATTCATTATTGATTGAATCTGAGATTAGGCATAGTTAAATTAGCTGCAGTTTAGATTTCTTCTGCTTGTGTTAAATTTAAACTTACAAACATGATTTTTGTGATGTTTAATTTTCTAGTCATCATTTCAAGTAGAAGACTAGATCTTTTGTTTGAATTGAACCCTAAAATTAAAATTGGGCTGAATTGCTTTAAGATTACCTGTTTATCATTATTCTTTTTTACAAATTATTTTTTCAAGGTTAATAGCTTGTATCTTGCAATTTTTACTCATTTGTTGCATGTTTTTAACTTGGTGCTTTTGAGCATTAACAGTTCTACATCTTAAGACACCTTGCATATATTTAGAATTAGAGATTAAAAGTATATCACTAAATTTTCTAGATGTTGGATGTACTACCGGTGTCAGCTAACATGGAAATAGGATTTGTCATTGACATGTTCTCTCTTATAAATTATCAATATAATAAGTGTAATCAACAAAGCCCTACATGGGGTACTGGTTGGATACCCACGCTCCGCGTGGGCGGGCTTCGCCTATCCACGCCCTTTTGGGATGTCGTACCCATCCATACCCACCCACTTTCCACTCTTTTTGAATGCAGTCTGCCATGGACTGATGGCCTTGAGGCTTGTTGCCCTTTGCTCTAACTGCAAACTTTCAAGCCATATATCAGAATTTACCGTGGTCGCAACACGGTTCAGTATTGTGCACTATATAGTGAGAATTGTGGTAATATACGACATATGGTGATTAGCAATGTAAATTGGTTTATCCTCTGATGTTGAGTACCCACCCATGAGGCCATGGGCGTACCCATACCCATAATTTACCGTGGTCGCAACACGGTTCAGTATTGTGCACTATATAGTGAGAATTGTGGTAATATACGACATATGGTGATTAGCAATGTAAATTGGTTTATCCTCTGATGTTGAGTACCCACCCATGAGGCCTACATCATACCCATACCCATTGGATATGGGTGGGTACGTGGGTGGGTGGGTATGGGTATGGTAATGCAGCGCTCTGATAATCAAAATGCCTTATGTTGATTTCTTTTAATAAAAAATTATTACAATATCTTGTATGATGTTTTTGTCATATTAAAAAGTTTTTGGACCAACAAAAGAATAACTATATTAGTTTAACTATAATTACAATTCAATATTTTATCAAGCATACTTAATTTAAACAATTTACTAACATTAACATTAATCATTAAACATGATTTTATCAATATCAATATATGTCCACATAAGAAGTTAAATATCTAAAAAGAAAGTATAACCTTCAAACTGAACAAATAAAATATTAACATAATTATGTATCACTAAGTGGACCCAACACACTCGGCATCATGATCATCATTACCACTAAAATCAATTTCCTCTTCAATTACACCTTCACCATCTTTAAGAAAAAAAATACCATATGCAAAAGTAGATTACCGATAAAAAAACTTGTTCATCGTTATCATCTGTTATCATCTATACCCATCGTATCAGCTAGCTTCTCTGATGACTTCTTTCTTGTATCTTATGAATTGTTTTGATAATCAATAGCAAGTATCATTGCATAATATTCAGCAACAGCAAGGTCTCACACAATGGTTTTGGAAAATGTTATTAAAAAATGGTCAGTCCACTTAAAAGTTATTATCCCAAATGAATTAGTATCATTCAATTTATCAGCACCTTCCTCAAGTACCTTATATCAGCTTATTTCATAAAACAATCGAAGAAAATGGTTAGGTTTAAACTTAATTGTTTGGAATTGACGGGTTTTGTTAATTGCCTGTGTTATGTTTAAAGTTTTTGCAGAAAGAGTTGGAAGATTTAGATGATGAGCTAGATTTCAGGGCTGTGGAAAATGGCTATGTAAGTAAAACAATATATAATTTCCTATTAGTATATAAGTCAAAGATTTTGAGCCTCATAGTTTCTACCCGAACCTTTTTCACACTGGTACTCTACAGATAGCTGTTACACCAGTACACATGAATGTGCATTTTGAGCCAGAGATCCAGGCTTTCACTTCAGATTGGCTTTCATCAGCTCTTTCAGAACATGGAGAAGCTTCCTCAGGGCAAAAAGAGTACTAACTTGTTTACATTTTTCTATCTCGGATCTTTCTTTCTCCCATTACCAAAGTTTGCTAAAATCCAATTTAATTTCTTCTGCATTTGTTTTGTTCTTTATCGGCTGATCATGGAACACCCAATCTCAATCTGCTATATACCATTGGTTGAAGCATTTGGTGTGATCTGCGATAAGTAATTTGCATTCTTTCTTACATTGATTTTTTTTTTTTTTACATTGAATTTGTTTGAGTAGGTTGGAGGAAAAGTGAGCTTTCATGTATCTTTTATTTCTTCTGTTGTCTCAGAAAAAAATTGTTGTTTTTTGACTTTGTTTGTTGCTCAGAAGTTACCATCTTCTTCCTAACATTTTGGTACTCTAGGAAATGCTTGATTGAAGTCAACCTAACGATCAATTGGTAGTTTCTTTGAATTTGAGATTAAAATGAATGCTAGGAAATCTTTAAAATGGATGCCACTGTGATGAAAATATGCATTTTGATGTTACTGTGTATTACCCCTATAAACATTTTAAAAAACAGTAAAAAAGCTATATCTCAAACGTAACTATAGCTTCATGAACCTAATTGAGGTGTGGTCTCATGCAACTCTAGAAGATTTTGAAACGGATCTGAATCCTCTATCAGAGATTATTCTGTGCTGACACCGGACGGTTTGGAGACCAATCAAAGTGCGTCATGTCATTCTCTACACAGCTGCACCGAAGCATCAATACCGAATAAAAAAGTGATGTGGCGTGTTCTGATTTGTCTTCGGACACCGTTTGGGACCCGCACAGAATAATTTTTCGTGTTTTATGCATAGAAATAGTAATTAAAAGGTGTAGAATGGAGCAAACAGGGCCATATTCATTTGATTGGTGGGCTAATCCAAATGGTAACTGGAACGGATCTGAATCCTCTGTCGTCAAGAATTACAAGTACCTTATTCCTCTTCTCTCTAAGATTAAATTTTATTTGTCACCCATGAGTCTCCTTTGCTTATTTCCTATCTTGATCTGCTTTGAAGTGCCTATTGAATGTCATCCCATCTTCATCATCATCTGCACCAACAAATTTAAATAAGTGGAAGATTGTTGCAATGAGAGATTTTTAAACCAGGCACAGCTTAAAAACTTTAGTTAGATGAATTAATGTTTGATCTTGCTCAGTATTTTAACTAATCAATGCAAAGTAAAAATACTAATATATCACAAGGAAACATCCACATATCAGCTTGTGCTCAATTATGATTTCATTTGGAATAATTTTTTTAAAAGTGGTTCTTTAATAAATAAATTTTAATTTAAAAATTTTGTACTTAAAATTATTTTAGAAATCAATAAAATAATTATCCAAAAATAAAACCTAAATAATAACTAGGTCCATATATTTATTTTTTGGAATAATTAAATAATATATATGATTATTATGTTTTTGAAATTATTAGTGTTAGAATGAAAAGTTAATTCAAATTAAATTATAAGTTACGAAATAACTAAAATTTTAATTTTATTAAATTACATAATATTTTAAAACAAGAAAAATTTTTTTTCATGAACTTTCTTATTATAAATATTTTGAAATAATTAAAATTTTAAGGGAAAAAAGATAGAGAGAAGGATCAAAATTTAATTTACTCTCTTTATAAATGAAAAAATAATCAAAATGATCTTTTAATTTTTTATGAAAGATCAAAATAATCTTTATTATATTAAAGAATTACTTTGATCTCTTAAGTTTTTTAAAAGAAATCAAAATAATTTTATGGTGAGACTATTTTGATTCATCTTTAAGAAGTTTAGGGATCAAAATAATATTTTAATATAGTTGGAGTTCATTTTAATTATTCATAAAGAGTCAATGGGCATTATTGAGAGATTTATTAAATTTGGCCTATATTAGTAAAGATAGAGGTAAAGATAAAAAGATTTGATTAGAAAATATTAGGAATGATTTTTTTTTTTATTAAATTTTAAAAAAAATTGATTAATAATGGATAAAAAAATATTCATATATAAACCCTAAAAATTTGATGTTGATGTTATTGTTGTTATGTTATACACAATTACTAATCTCCAATATTAAGTAAGACAATGAGGGAGAAAATCCTAATCGTAGGAGGTTTGTATTTTTACGAATACAGTGGGCGACAGCCAAGTAAGATAATGAGTGAAACTAATTTATTATATGCATAAAATACTCATAATATTATCTCCTTTAACCGTTTTCCTATCTTGGCCTACTTAACAGTGCCTATAAAATTTAGTTCGTCCAATCTTCATCACACCATCTGTACCAACATAAATAGTTAAAAAGAAGAACATTTCTTCATCAGAAGCCATGGCATTGAAGGCAAATAAGCTGATCTCTTTATGTGGAGTTATCCTTGCTGTTATTGCAGCCAGTGGCCTGTTGTTAATGGCTGAAGCTCGGCTGTTGAAGGAAGAAGTGATCGGCTTTGGGAGTGAAAACAAGCATACGCTGCGAAGAACATCAGTACGCTTCTTTTGGACGCCTCCTCCGCGGCATCATCATCCTCCTCCTCCTCCTCCGCCGCCGCCGCCCGTTGGCCTCTGAAGCCAGGAGAGATTTTTTTTTTCAACTAAGCACAGCTTGAAGACTTCAATTACTGAACTAATTTAGTATTTTGTTTGATCTTGCTCAGTATATTATGATTAGCTCTCGATCACTAAAGATTAGTGAGTTTTAGGTTCCACCTGGTTGAATCTGATTCATTAATTGGTGGCTTCTGACTTTTCAGGTCCATAATGATTTGATTATCAAATGCAAACATATTAATGATAGCCATGATATAGCAGACTAAGGTTTTGTTTGGGATGACTTTTTTATTATTTTATGAAGCAGATTTTTAATACAAAATTTCTCACTTTAAAAGAAAGCAAATAAAAAAACCGTCCCAACTGAAGCCTAAGTAGCACATAATTGTTTCTCAGAAGAAAAATCAACAAACTGATATATAGTTAACAAAATCAATAAAATTAAAACCAGAAAAAGAACACAGCAAGAAAGGTCTCCAACATCAAGCTAACTGTTTGACAGAAAGATAAAGATTCAACAACATAGTGGTTATACTAATACCATCCACATATGGCAGACAGACACATCATGTAATACTACTACTTCGATCTCTGCCTCATCTTTCGACGTTTCCTCTTCAGCCGCCTCATGCGCTTCTTCTTCCACTGCAAGGAGCTCTTACCTTAAGTTAGGAAAAGGATGCAGAGAAACCAACATCACAATTTCAAATTATTCAAAAAAAGCGATGGAATTAGGGGTGCAAATGAGTCGAGTCGAACTCGAGCTAGAGGGTGTTCGAGTTGAGCTCGACTATCAAAAACCGAGCTCAAGCTCGAGCTCGAACTCGAGTCATTTATCTATATAATTTATACCTATTGCATCTAGTGATCACTTTAATTCTAGTAATATGAATTAAAAACTTTTAGTATCGGACCCACTAAAACTACATATCATAAATTTAATCTTGATTTTACTAACTCTAAACTCTTATCTTCAAAATATTTTTGTAATTATTCTAACTTTCTACTTATTTTCAACAGATGTATCATCAATTAAAACAATTATATTTAAAAAAAAAAAAACAAAGCACCTGGTATTGAATATCTTTTTGTAAGTATCTCGCTAATAAATAATGGAAAAATAGGATCATAGTATTAAACATTGAAGTCATAAATTATAGTTGAAAACTCTTTGATTACTCCAAAAATGCTTCTAATACAAGTTCGTGCTCCATACATATCTTTAATAACTTCAACAAAACTTGGCATGCATATTTCCATCTCAAAATTCACCAAATTAAATATTATGATGCTCAATTATACATTTTGTTAAGATTAAAAAAAATCATTTGAAGATCTTTTCTTTCCTTTCTTTGTTTTTAATTAATTGTCTTAATACCAAATCACTTGTAGATCTTCCCGTCATGAAATCAAATTGATTATTCAAAATTGATGTAAAATTTGCAATTCTATGTCCCACTACTCTCTCCATAGCACTACTTTATGAGACTATGAGTAACAAGTATGATTTCTCTTTACTTAATACAATCTTGTACATCTTCATTATTCATAAATACTAGTATTACAATATAACTTCTCCAATCATTTGGCATGCTCTTAGTTTTTGAAATTGCATTGAAAATATTTATTAACCAAACTATTGTATCTCTCACAATACTCAAAATCACAATAGTATCTCATCTAGACTTGGAGCTTTAACTATACAAATCTTCTTCTAAGTTAGCACTATTTCACTTTTTCGAATCTATAATATACATCATTATTTTCTTTATTATGCTCTTCCAAAATGCTTTATTCCTTAAAAAACTCTCAATTACTAGTTCTTCCAGTTATCATTTTGATATTTATTTTGACAACTTGGTCTTTAACTATGATCCTTTTTTTGTTCTTTTAATTTATCTAACTTGATTAAAATATCTAGATCCCTTATCTATTGCCTTAACGCTTAACCACTTTACATAGCTTTTTTTCTCCTTAGCATCAAACATACTACATAAATCACCAAAAACTATAATATTTACTTTGTTCACTATTCTCTTCACAAGACTTATACTTTTCTTATAATTATTAAAAGTTGCATTCAAATTTAGCTATTTTCACTCTTTAAAAACACTTTTTTTCTTAATTATACTATATACCTTTCAAACTCCATATAAATCTCTTTCTTATTGTAATATATATGCCAATACTTTACTAAAACGTTCATATTAATATTTCTAATGGAACTAGCCATTTTATCTTCTCAACTAAAGCACTTTCAAATTGCTTCTATTAGCAACCTACAAAATTTTCATTTTTCATTCCATCATTCCCAATTTTGCCACAAATCCATGTTGATATTTTTATTTCTAAGATACCAAACTTATAAATTATAACTATAAGTCTCCATAATTTTCTTTTATTGCTTAATATTACTGAGATAGTTCTCAATTTTGATTACTCGTCGTTAGCTATAGAAGTTATCCTCATCAATATCCCCATTCTCTGATATGATAAACAGTTCTATCATTTTATGCTCTACTACTATTTGTTAACAAATAACAATATCACAAACTAAAATTTCGTAAGATGTACTTAATTCTTAATCCCACTAATCCAAAAAACATTAAACTTTTAACATTATCTCCATTTTTTCAATATGCTACTTATTTCAATAAAGTTTGCGCCATTAAAATTATATTATTTTCAAAAGGCACATTAAGGTATTTCACTCTAAATTCCCATTATAAGCATATGCATGACCAATACCAAAAAAAGGGTAATATTGATCCTTGATGCAAACTAATTATGATTGATATCTCTTTGGTCACTCAAATACTAATTAATGGTCTGTACACATATTAATAACTTCAACATACTTTTGACCAATGAAGCACAAACACATGGGGTATAAAAACGACAGAATATGACATATACAGGAACATGAAGATACAATCAAATCACAAAAGTAGGACATGACACGCCATGAAATTTTTTATATTTTATAAACTATTAATATGAAATATATAATTTCTAATGTTTGCAAATAAATAAATCATAAGATGAAACATAATATTATATGCACATAGTAGTTCCCATGCTAGAAATCAGAATCCTACTAAACAATATAAGAAACTTAAAACTTACAAATTAAACAACAAATATAAACAAGATCTTCTAAGACTTTTTAAGTTAAACACAATGTATACAGCTTAAATCATTTTCATTAATTTCCTTTCACTCAAAATCCTAGCATCTTGAATTAAGCTTCTCATATGATATGTTTGAAGGATGTAAATAACATTTCTTGAATTATTACAATACATGAAATATATATAATTCAAAAATAAATCTCGAGCGAAAATCTTAATGGCTACTTTGGATCCTATATATCAATATTTATTTTAACATACATACTATTATTCTTAGTCATTGGAGATTTCGAGATGACTTTGACATTGAGGCAGAAAGTCAAGATGCGAAATGGCTTACGCCTTAGCGGACATGCTTGGACATTGAGGCGAAGACGCGAGAAGGCTTAGATGTTGAGGTGAAGAAGAGAGATAGATTAGATGAAGAGGAGATGCGAGATAGCTTTGACAAAGAGAAGATATATGTATTGCAAATATTAATACCTTCTCATAGCACAATTTGATTTTGAGTTCTATAAATTCCTTCAAATGCGTGGTTTGATTTTGAGTTTCACCTCTAAAGTGTTCATGCTTCATAGCTTTTAACATATCTTTTTGACTTATTTCACACTAAATTAACTACATGAAGATCTTTCTTTTCTCCTTATATACTTCAATTATTCCCTTAGCACAAAAGTCATACTAATAATGAATCTTCTTGGCATATAACAAAATTGAATCTATCATATTAGCATAATTTTTCAAGTTCATTTTCAGTACTCTATTCAACAACTTCACTGAGTGACTCATTCCCCTATAACTAAAACATTGAATATTTATTATTGAATAATATAGAAATGTTTCTTCTCAAATTATATGACATTCTCTTAGCTATTAGGAGTCAATTAAAAATAAATGTTAATTAAACCAGTCCATTATCACCCATAACTCTTGAAATATCAATCAAAATCTTATATGGACCCAAAGCTATATCTTTATACACTCTTTCTTAGAGGTAATATAACTCAACATTTTGTCCATTCTGCTCATTGAAAAATATTCTTCCATAAAACTCTCAATTAATAATTTCACACTATTGAATTTTCATCTTCCATGATTGCATTATCTTGAATTTAAATGCATGCAGCTCGATCAAGTTATATATAAATTTCTCATCTCTTTTTTAGAGTTATTTTAAATAGCATATTCTCACCTTCCTTGAAACCTAATTTATTACATAAGTTACTAAAAGTTGTAGCTTTTACTTTGCCCACCATCCACTTGGCAAGATTCTTGACTTCCTTGTAATCATTATATAGCTTAATAGTTAATTTTCTCCATTCATGAAAAGCACATTTTCTTACCTCAATAACAATGTTTACTACCTTGAATAACCAGTAAATTTCTTCACTTATGTATGCTCATTTCTAAACTATTCTCAAACTTCTACAATAACATTTTTATTAACAATAGTTATCTTCTACATCTCAACTATAGGTTTTTAATTTGCCTATGTTAACAACCTATTTTGAAAAGCAAACTTTGAATCTTTTTTGCTTCATATTACTGCCATGGATTTTATTTATAGATTCTATAGCTCTTATCTAGCTCTCCATTCTCACTCAAACTCTACTCAGTTTTCTAGTTCTAACTTTTAGATCACCTGCTAGTAATGTCGAGTATATCCACCGAGAAATTTGGATACAACAATTATGATCATGTTGTTGGCTTTCCTCAATTCACAGTTAAACAAAGGTAAAAAAATGGAAAGCAGCAAATCAGGCGGAGTCTATAGAAAAACTGCAAACCTAAATCCCACTAAAACCGACGGATTTACAGCGGGGCGGACAGTGCTTGGCTGGTTTTACCATAATTCCTACTAAAAACGACGGACAAATCCGATACCAAACACCCCCAAAAAAATAAATCTTGACAAATTTCCATCGAAAAGACCAAAATACGTCTACGTATAGATTGCAATGTTAACAATCAATTTAGTAGAGACCATTCACCGGATTCATACACCGCATATAAGATACATAGTGAAACCCAATAACATGTTCATGATATACACTATAAATCTGACTACAAACCCCAGACAATAGAACGTATGTGCCGATAAATCAACTATTTTAAATAAACAATAATAACAAAAAGCATATAAATTTTCAGAAATACTTAGGGCGTGGAGAACTTGAAGCACTTATGAGAACTCAAATACACAATCACGAAGCATATCAGATTCAAATCAAGAAAACCTACCTTCGCCCTCATTTCTGCAAGTTAGATTACTTCGCCGATCTCCTCTAGGGTTCTCCGCGGTTAGTTCGCAAGTAGCCCTAGGGCTCTTGCAGGAAAAAGGAACTGGATCGGCGGCCGGTCCGGTCCAAGAATAAGAATCAGTTTGCAATTGAACTGGGTAAAAATCGGCTGAATAGCCGGTTGAACCGACCAACCGACGGACCGGCTGTGTTAAGTTGAACCGCCCTATTTATTAATATAATTGAATAAATTTAAATAAACTTTTAAAATTTAGTCATTTAATCAGATAAATTTGAACAATGATAGAAATACGAAATTCCGGAAAAACACTCGAATCACTAGAGCCAGATAGAGCATCCTTAAATGATTTAGGATGCTTACCCGAAAGGAATCCAGGATCAAGCAACTTTTTAGCCATCAAGAAGCGTACCGGCGGCAAGGAAGAGGCGGCGCTAGGGCAAAAGCCCTAGAAAGGCAAAACCCTAGCAGACGGAGAGACGGGGGGCTAATGAAGTCTCCTCATACATAAGAATTATGTATATGATGATGCTTATTTATTATTTAATTATTAGCTAACTAAGAGCTTTATTTAATAATTTATTTAACATTTTTCTATAAATTATCTTATCTTATTTATTTAAAAACCTTTTATATATCAGTCACCATGTAGTGACAGAGATGACACAGTTAAGGTAGCTTACCTTTTTTTTTTTAGAGTTTCATGTAATGATCTGAAATTTTATAGATAATTTTAAAATAAAAATATGAAACAATTTTGAGCTGAAGCGATGCAGTGCTGTGATTACAAGCGCAACAGCGCTGGGAAGCGTTGCGGAAGCACTACCACGACGCACAAGCCTCAACGTGATGTGCTACATGTCGATATCAGGGTTATTGTAGAACAGAAACTCCACCATTATGGTGGAGCTTCCTGACGTCGCTGCGCTCTCAAACACAACGACAAAATGCTCGAGCACATTTTTTTTCTAGATTTACATTTTAAAACTATTAATACAATTTCAGGACATTACAAATCCCCCCAAAATTCTTTTCTAAATCCATCACTTGAAAGCATGCATCTTACTCTCTCAAGTAGAGTTTTATTCATTCTTTTGTCCACCCCATTTTGTTGTGGGGGTATTTACATTAGTCAAATGTCTAGCTATGCCATATTCAATACACAATTTGTTGAAGAATTTTTGAATTGAATTTTAGACTGTTATTAGTTCGCAATTTCTTCACCCTGTTACAATACTTGGTTCTCTACAAGATCTTTTCATTCTTGAAATACATCAATTGCCTGGTCCTTGCTCTTCAAGAAATATACCCATAGATGTCTTGAATAATCATCCATTATAGAATAAGCAACAGCGATAGAACTCCCATGACTATTTTCAATGGAGAGTACAAATTCCAGCAATTGCCAACAAGCAAGGGAAAAACGCCTCGTAGTAAACTACAAACCATAATAAGTTGAGGCAAAATACTAAGATGTATTATGCTCTGTTTTAAAATTAAGCCTTAGGTACGCCATTTATAAATTCAGTTCATATAAATAAAAAACAAAGGACGGATCTGTATAATAATTACAAATATGTTTGATACGCCGTCAAAAAAATTATCTTGATCAGGCATGAATCTCGAGGAAAAATCAAGTTGGAAACTTTCAAAATTAAAATTGGGACCATCTGAACTCTGATTTCAGCAAACTTACAGTCGAACTGAACATCTCGGAAATACGAACCCAACGACATCAAATTCGACTCAATCCGAGCCCAAATGAGTCCAAATCAATGACCCGAAGCTCTATTGGAAGGTTCAAACCATAATTTGGATTACCAAATAGTTTCCAAATGTTATGCGCCTCGACGAGATGAATCCAACGAACCCAAGGTTGCCGAATTCCAACATCATTAAGACATTCAAATGTCTGACGAACAGTCCACAATCAAGGGATTCAATATCGGTTGTCCATCCAAACCATTCCCCATTTGCCCTTGATCTCACACCTATTTACGGGTCATGCTACTCTAGAAATCTATAAATAGACTCCTCCTCCCTCTTGAAAAGGGAGGCTCCAAGAAAGAGAGCAAGAGAGAGATCAGATATCGCTCTTGCCTCCTCGCTCATTTTCGACCACTGTCGGAGTTTCGTCGGACCACCGCCTGACGTCGTCGCTCCGCCGAACCATCACTTGAGGCCCTAAGCTCCGCCGGACCACCACTTAAGGCCCTCACCTCCGCCGAACCACCACTTGAGGCCCTGAGCTCCGTCGGACAACCACTTGAGGCCCTCACCTCTGCCAGGCCACCACTTGAGGCCCTCACCTCTCCCATGCCACCACTTGAGGCCCTCACCTCTCCCAGGCCACCACTTGAGGCCCTCACCTATGCCAGACCACCACTTGAGGCCCTCACCTCCGCCAGGCCACCACTTGAGGCCCTCACCTCTCCCAGGCCACCACTTGAGGCCCTCACCTATGCCAGACCACCACTTGAGCCCCTCACCTCCGTCAGGCAACCACTTAAGGCCCTCACCTCTGTCGGGCCACCACTTGAGCTTCTCACCTCCGTCGGGCCACTACTTAAGCCCCTCACCTCCGCCGGACCACCACTTGAGGCCTTCAACTCCGTCGGGCCACCACTTGAGGCCCTCACCTCCGTCGGGCCACCACCTGAGGCCCTTACCTCCGTTAGACCAACACCTGACGCCAAGACTTATGTTGGATCACCACCTAAGGCTCGGTCTTATGTTGGACCACCACTTGAGGCTCATACTTCTATTAGACTACCACCTGACGCCCGGACTTTTACCGGACGACCACTTGAGGCCTGAACTTCTGCCAGACCACCACCTGAGGCCCAGACATCTACCAGACCACCACTTGATGCCTAGAGTTCTACCGGAGTACCGCCCTACAACTACGGTGTTTCGGACCCCTGTCTACTGCCGAATATGGTCCTTCTGACCTCCGTCTCCTACTACGATCCTTCTAACATCCATTGCCAGGCAATGGTTTTCTGACCCCGGTCTCTTGCCTACTACAATCTTTCCGACCTCTATTCTATCGACTAAAGTCCTGCCGACCAAACAAATATGTCTATGTTGATTATTCTAACTCTCACCATGTAATGAGCTCTATATAATATACATTTGTGACATCGAGCCAAGACCTTCTCCCAAGGAAGGTCCTCATTTGTAATCGACTGTAAATACTAGTGGGTTCATTCAAACTGGGCCAGGCCCCGTGATTTTTCCACCTTTTTCAGGGGTTTCCACATAAAAACTATGGTGTCTCTTATAAACGCTACACCCTCTCTCTTATTTGTGTGCGTGCTGGATATTCGTACAATACTAAGACATTAAACTATATAAAAAAAATGTTGAATCATTTTTTGCTTAGAATGTCGACATCAAGAACACAAGACCAAATCATAATTAGCTCAAAAAATAATAATAAAAGAGAGTAATTATAAATTATATTTTAAAAAAAGTTCAATTTAACACTTGATGTATGGTATCAAGTCTTAGATAAGAAAAGTGACGAATTTTCTTAGGCCTCCGCAGTTAGCGTAAAATTTATTGAACAATCATCAACTAACCCTACATAGTTGAATAAAAACTTGATATCATTATTGTTGTATTTGAAGAAAGTTCAGTTGTTTATTCAGTAAAGACAAGATTATTATTCAAAACAAATACTAATATCTTTTTAATGGTGAAATGATTAAAGAATTGATAATCAGTAATTCCCTGGGAAACAAAATCAATATCAAAAGAACAAACATCCTGAAATGAAATATCCAAACTACCACCACATCTCCCCCTTTATGTAACATAGTCTTCGTTTGGAACGGCTTTCTTCTTGCTTTTTAAAGCCGTTTTAAAAAGTAGTTGAAAGCTGTCCCATTCGAAGCCATAGTCTTGTCAAATAAACTAATAGAGAGAGAGATAACTTATTTTAGGAATATTTAAGGAATATCTATGAAGGAGCAATAAAACAAAATATCTTTTTTTGGTGAGGTTTCTTTCCATGCTTGGCGACTCTTAAAAAAGTTTTGCAATTTATTTAGTGACACATGATTAATTACATCCAAAATTATCATAAAATCAAAATTTAAATGGAATATAATAATTAATTTCTTTTAAGTTATAATAATTAATTCAGTAACTTACTCAATTGAGAATCCAAATTTAATAACTTGATTAAAAATAATGATAATTTGATCGGAATAATAAGATAGTTAGATTCAATGAGAATATGGATGTCAAAAAATGACATGACTCTTCAACCCGACTTAAAAAATTCTGATTCGATTTGACCAGTTTACTAAACAAGACGGATTTCGGTGGGACCCATTTATTAAATCGGTCAGATTTGGGTTGACCCGCCAACGTACTTATGTTATCAATTAACCTAAAATTTATGATTAATATGCTAATAAAAATGTTTTTAATTAAAATAGTTATCGAGTCAGGTTCGGATTGCTAGTGGGTCAGGTTTGGGTTCAATTTTTTAACCTGTTTATTAAACGAGTCGGGTTTGAGTTGATCTGATTTGGGTTGGGCCAATTTAGGGGCAGACTCGAAACCGATTCGTTGGCATATTTTAGCACCCCTATAATGAGAACTTGATTGTTTTAATTCATTGTTTCGTTGATTTGACCACCAATTACAATTAATTTAGGCAAAAGTAGCGGAAATAAAAGAACATCAGAATTTAATGTGAAAAAAATTCAAAATATTGAAAAAACTACAGAGCCACACCAAATAAAAATTCACTAAGAAAATATAGTGCATATCTCTTTTCTTTCTCAATCTCTCTTTTCTTTACTTCTCTCTTATAATGTTCTTACACAAGAATAAACAAAGAAATACAATATCAACCACCAAAGAATGTCACCCCTAAGAAAAACGAGAAAAATAAAGTTGTCCAACTAGCTTCACAGCTTTGTTGTGCCAATTTGGAGCGTTGCGGCGCTCAACATTTTGTCTCCAGTCTACCTGATAGTGTCGTAGCGTGGGATCTGGAGTGCTGCATCATTCCATTCTCTGTCTTTTCTTCGAGCAAATTTTGTAGTGCCCGACGTTCATGTACAGAACACCGGGGCGTTATACAAAAAAAATTCGGATGCAAACACTCAAACCCAGGTAGGGGAGGATCCCCCACATCTCCTAATGAGCATGACAAATAGAGTTGGCAACAATACAACCCGATTGATCGAAACAATTAGATTTCACACAAATTAACATAATGTGCATTAATTATTTCTCACTTGAGATAACCCTATAATTAAATTAGCCTGCATAGTCAACCAAAATCACGATATTCAAGAATAATTTGCATTTATTTTTATTTTTTTTTATTATGCAGAGTAAAAAAGGATGAACGAAGATAAATCTATTTGAAGAAAGTGCATGAAACATTTTTAATTAGGGGTGTAACTGAGTAAAGTTTGCTCGTGAGTTTGCACAAATTCAGCTCGATAAGTAGATTATGTGCTGAGCTCGATGAACTAATCAATCAAATTTTATATCACCTCCAACTAAACTATTTAAAATAAACACTAACATGATTTTAGCTAGCATTAATGAGTTTAAGTATAAAATTATTAAAAGTATTTAAAAATTATATTTTACATTCTTAGATTATGTGACTTTTTATTATAGCTCTTTTTATTTCACATTTTTAATCATTTAATTATAATAATTATTTGAATTATAATTATTTTTTACTTTCATGTAGCTCGTGACCTAACTTAAACTCCTATAGTAAAGCTCAAGCTCAAGTTTAAATTCTATTAATTAATCAAGCTCAAGTTAGAAGTGGCTCGAGCTGAACTTATTTCAAATTTTAAAGAAATATATTTATAATTTATAATGAAAACTAGCTTTACTTATTTATCAAACTCTCACACAATTAGGCTAAAATTTTCAAACTTTGAATGTCAAATCGTTTTTTAAGGATATTTTATATATCCCATATTTTATTTAAAATATGATATATGTTTACTTACAAATTTTAGGCCCGTATATATATAAAAAAGAGAATTTATTCACGTCGAGATAATGTAGCATTATTCTATGTGCAAAAAATAAAAAAAATAAATTAATACATAAATTAAAACAAAAATAATAATAATAAACCATCAAATATAACTTTTTTTGTTAGAAAATTTAAAAATTGGAAACACAAATGTGAAAGGGATTAGCTCATAAAATTAATTATGATAATAATTTTTAGCATCTTTAATTAAATTAGTTTACAACCACTACCAAATAATTTTATCTGTCACCATAACAATCACATGATGGGATCTAACATTCTGGAAAAGCTTTGCTTAGCATCCGTTGCTCGCTAATTCTGTACGTTTCCTCGCTCAGATTTTCCACATTATTTGTTTTTAAGTGTTTGTTATGGTAGCCAAAGTCATTACGCAAATCGCTAACCGCGTAGTTACCATGCCATTTGTTCCTCTCTATTCCTGAGAAGTTGAACTAATTAATTACCAAATCCTTCCCTCAAGTTTACTTCTTCCCCAAGCTCAATCCTCTCTCTCTCTCTCTCTCTCTCTCTTGTTCCACACCAACTCGCTAACAACCAAACATTATTGAAACCACCAACTCTTAACGCCATTGGAAAAGATTATACACTTTCTTTTAAGACCAGCACACTAGAATGAGACATTATAAATAAGAACAATTTGATCTCCACTTTACAGCACAAACCTGATCATTGCATCATCTATTTTGATTCCTTTGGAGCTCCATATTGTCTTCTTGTACTTGCATCATGGCTTCCCGTACACCCTTTTTCACACTCTTATTCTTTATTGTGCTCATCTTATTGAGCAACTCGGCAAGCCAAGCTGCACGCCTTCTACTCGATTCTCCAACTTTGCCTCAGCCGGAGTTTCAACCGAAACCTGAAGAGCCGACATTGCCGAAGCCTCAAGAGCCAGTAAATCCTAAAGTTGGATTGCCGCCGAAGCTTGAAGAACCAACATTTCCTAAACCAGAAGTACCGCCAAAGTCAGTATTACCAAAACCGGAGTTACCACCAAAGCCTGAAGAGCCTACACTCCCAAAGCCGAAGGAACCGACGCTTCCCAAACCTGAATTTCCCAAGCCAGAACTACCACCAAAACCTGAAGAACCAACACTCCCAAAACCTAACCTACCGACAATTCCGAAACCTGAATTGCCACCAAAGCCTGAAGAGCCGACGCTTCCAAAGCCAAAGGAACCAACACTTCCGAAGCCTGAACTTCCACCAATATTTCCCAAGCCTGAACTACCACCAAAACCTGAAGAACCAGTAGTCCCAAAGCCTAATTTGCCGACACTTCCAAAACCTGAATTGCCACCAAAGCCTAAAGAGCCAACGCTCCCGAAGCCTGAAGAACCAACACCTCCCAAGCTTGAACTTCCACCACCACTTCCTAAGCCAGAAGTATCACCAAAACCTGAAGAGCCAACACTCTCGAAACCTAACTTGCCAATAATTCCAAAACCTGAATTACCACCAAAGCCTAAAGAGTTGACATTCCCGAAGCCTGAAGAACCAACACCTGCAAAGCTTGAACTTCCGCCACCACTTCCTGAGCCAAAAGCACCACTAAAACCTGAAGAACCAACTCTCCCAAAACCTAACTTGCCAATAATTCCAAAGCCAGAACTCCCACCAAAGCCAGAACTCCCACCAAAGCCAGAAGAACCAACACTTCCTAAGCCAGAGCTACCACCAAAGCCTGAAGAACCAAATCTTCCAAAACCCGAGCTACCACCAGTGCCAAAGCAACCAACACTGCCCAAGCCAGAGATTCCTCCAAAGCCTGAAGAACCGACACTTCCAAAGCCTAAGGAGCCAACATTTCCGAAGCCAGAATTCCCACCAAAGCCTGAAGAACCAACACTTCCTAAGCCAGAGCTACCACCAAAGCCTGAAGAACCAAAGCTTCCAAAACCTGAGCTACCCCCTGTGCCAAAGCAACCAACATTTCCCAAGCCAGAGATTCCTCCAAAGCATGAAGAACCGACACTTCCAAAGCCTAAGGAGCCAACATTTCCAAAGCCAGAAATCCCACCAAAGCCTGAAGAACCAACACTTCCTAAGCCAGAGCTACCACCAAAGCCTGAAGAACCGAAGTTTCCAAAACCTGAGCTTCCACCAGTGCCAAAGCAACCAACGCTTCCCGAGCTTCCTCCATTACCCAAAGTTCCTTCCATTCCTCATACAGAGTTACCCCCCAAAACCAATGAACCATCCCCACCCAAACTTGAAGAGCCAACATTACCTAAACTAGAGTCGCCTCCCTCGCCAGAATTGTCAACTTTGCCCAAACCAAAGTTTTCACAAGTGCAGACACAACCCAACCATCCTTAATTCATTATCATTATATTTATCATGCCTTTTTCCATATCAATTAATAGATGATTCATATTCTATGTTATAGTATGTGTGGTGTTAATTATAGCTTGTACTCCATTCATGAGATTTATAGTGATCAGATTGATAGACCATGGAGTGGTTTGTATTTTATTGAATACTTTTATAAATTTATTTTTATCAGAGAAATATTCATATGATCTATATATAAATGATAGTGCCACTTTAATATTTGCCAATATACTATAATGTTAGTTTTTAATATTTTTTTGTTGGCCAATGATAAAGATTAAATGGAAATACATGTTATGCTCATCTGTTTATTTTTTTTTTTAATGTTATGCTCATCTGTTAATCGAATAAACATATATTCAATGGAATTCTTAGATTATATGTTTTTAAAAAAGAGACCTTAGTTCATCCTTAAAAGAAAAATCCCCAACATTAATCTAGAATTAATTATTTTAAGTATATCACAAAAAGAAAAAAAAATTCTTGCAACATACAATAAGCTTTTATGATGCAACCAAAAATCTTCATTTCCTAGGAATATCAATTTTTAATTAATCTTATATTAAAATATTTTAAAATAAAATTATATCATTTTTTTAAGTTGGCAATACATTGCTGCACAATTAGATGTTCTCTTATGTGCTACACCATGAATTAAAAGTAGGGGTGTCAATATTGGACCTGACCCAAAAACCAACCCAAAAATTTCGGGTTCGTGTTGACCCGAATCGAAGTGGGTCGGGTTCGGGCCGGAAAATCAACCCGTTTGAAAAATCAGGTCGGGTTTTGGTTGTCCCGGGAACCCGGGAATGACCCGAAATGACACAAAAACCTGTCTGCCAGGAATGACCCCGCCCCAGATGCCTCGCCTGCCCCGTGCCCGCTTGCCTGCCTGCCCTGGCTACCCGGCCGCATCGCATCCCGAGGCCAGCGTTAGTTCCACGACAGTTTCGCGTCGCGTCTCGAGGCCAGCGCCGGCCGCATCAGTCGATAGGCAGTTCCGCGTTGCACGGGTCATGTGTCAGTCGCCGACCGCTTCTATAGGCTTCCGCTGTTGCTGGCGATCGGCCCACTTTCGTGTCCGCGCGCAGGTCGGGTTCGGTTCCACAAAATCTACCCGTTTGCAAAAATGGGTCGGGTCGACCCGAACCCGAATAGTGTTGGAACAGTTTTTGGTTTGACCCGAACCCATCCTGTGATCCGAAGTTGACACCCCTAATTAAAAGACAATTGTAAATTGGTTCTTGATCCTCAAATTACTTGATTTAGGACTTGAACTAGCATTGAGTGCTTATTAAAAAAAAATCAAATGCATGTTTGTTGTAGTGCATATATATACTTAGGTCAATTTAAAATTAAGGCTTCATTTGAGAGTACTTTCTTGTTACTTTCTAAAGCAACTTTTTAGTACAAAAATTTCTTGTTATAAAATTTTTGTACTAAAAAAACTGCTTTAGATATGTAGTAACAAAAAAGCCGTCCCAAACGAAGCCTGGGATAACTTTTTACTATTTGTTAAAGTTGCTTTCATGTAAAAATATTTTAGCTCTAGAAATTTTTCAACTAAAACGCTGTTTTAAAAAGCGGTAAGAAACTTAAATTTAAATTTTTGAAGTTGATAAAGATAAACAGTTTGAAATTAATGAACATTGTTTCAATAAAGTTGTATCATTATGCATAACTAGTATGAACTTATAGTACAAGTGAGCCTAGATGATGTAAGAAGATTTGTGCAAGAATGATAATTTAACTTCTAGATTTTATATAGGCATTGAACCTAAACTAAGAATGATCTTCGAGCTTCATAATTTATGCTTATCAAATATAAAAGATCTCTAGTTCAGATGTGTGGTTTGCTTCTTTAGTTTCAGAACAAAAGATAGACAGATGCATAAAAATATGCTTATAATATCTTTATATTGATGACTTTCAATGATAGTCAAGAATTATAATGCAAGCATCCTTATACCCACTAAGGAATCGTCGGGGACTACTTTTTTACAGTTTTATAAAGCTATTTTTTAGTATAAAAATCTATTGAAAACGAGAAAAAAATAGTGACTTAAAACTGTCTCAAATAAAACCTAAATAATTTAGTTCACAACAACTATCTCAAAATTATAGCCAAAATAAACTTCAGATTCCATAGCTTGACTCTAATCGTTCATTATCTCAAGGACATGAAGCTCACACATAACGTTGTTGTAAGACAATTTGGCTAATTTTCTCATCATTCAAGCATGATCAAATTTAAAAGGTTTTGATAGTACTCAATTAGGCTTAAAAGGTCAAGCTTATCAGGTGGACATATTGTCAATCGAAAAATTAAAGTCAATTCTTATTGCGTGCTAGAATTTTTCCTATAATATAAAAAATGATTGCAACACATCTTAGTTTGTTTTAAAATTGGGCAACAAAGTTTATCATGATATGTTGGATGAAAACTTTGACTACTAAATATAATGTATAATGAGAAAGTTTTTGTTATGATATACTCAATAATTTCATCACCATAAAGAAGAAGAAAAAAAAAAACTAGATTTATGATAATTTGAGTGACAAAAATATGACTGTTGCAACTTTATATATGCTCTTGAGCTATGACGAAGTGCAACTTTTCTTAGAATATGTTCATAATTGATAAGCTATGATGCACCGACATTTTTAATCAAAGAGGCGTGTAGTGTCCGACACGACACTCGTCCGACACTCCTCCGACACGTGTCGAACACACCGAAAACGTGTCTGATTAAAAAATATTAAATGCAAATTGGACACGCGTGTCGGACACGCAAATCTTAAATATTTTATGAATTTTTTTAAATATAATTTCTTGTATTTTGCGGGATTTAAACTAAATTTCTTATTTTCTATCCACAACATCAAATCAACGTCCGCACTTAATACCCAATCATCGAATATTCTCATCTTAATTTCTTTTGTGCAGTGAAGGTATTTTTATCTCATCTCTCATCGAACCCCATTAGGGGAGAGCCCCATTGGACCCCAAAATATCGATATATTGTTTTATTCATGTTGTCTTATTATTGAGATATTTTGATTTCACTTCATATCAATTATAATTTCTATGTTGAAGGACAGTAGTTCAAATTGAGAATATCCATTATGATTTAGGAGGAATATAATCTTCATCTTCTATTAAGGAAAACCTCACTTTATATGACAAGTGATAATAAGATGTGGGATGTTACTGAAGATGGGTTCGAGTGACTTGATGATATGAGATTATTGAATGTTACAAATCTTTCTCTAGATGAATCAGAGTTGAAAGCAATGATATTCAATGATGATGATATTGATGGTAAAAAATCAACATCTGAACCTAATTCTATCATTCCCTCTATTGAGTAGTTGGACTTTCATGTTGTACTAAATGATTTTTTCTTATATTTTTGTGGTTGTATTGATATTTTGTACTAAACATTTTTATGTTATAAGCTAAACAAGTTATCATGAAATTGATTTATTATTCCTTGTCATTTTTAATATAAAGTCATCTTAATTTCTATATACTATATTAAAAAGTTATTATGCAGTGTCCACATCGCACCTGTGTCCTATATTTTTAAAAAATGTTGTGTCCCGTGTCCGTGTCGTGTCGTGTCCGTGTCGATGTATCCATGTCGGTGCATCATAGTTGATAAGTTATCAAAAACAGCTTGATCAAATACGAATCTAAATATACACTTAAAATTTTACCTTCTTGTTGTGTGATGGAAAATTTGCGGCGATAGAGAGATGAAATCTTTAACGTCCTAGCCCTGTATGAAGATCCAATGTACAGACAAATAAGAGAGAGAAGTGTACATAAATTGTTAGAGATAATATACTTTTTACGTGAAAATTCTAAAATGGGGAAAAATCACAAGGCCTCCCTCCCAGTTGAAATGAATCTACTAGTATTTTTTGTTAATTATAAATGATGTCCTCCATCAGGGGAAGGTGCTAGCATACTGTAGCAAAAATATACATCAAATATAGCATATTATATGGCCAAACTTGAAAGTGTCCAATAATAAGAGAGCCATTCTTAAGAGATTATCGGCTTGTTTGTTTGTTTAGTATGATCCTAGTTAAGCGATGAAGGTTGGTGGGACTGAAGTTGGGCGATGGTGGTTTGAGGAACCGCAATCGAGCGATGGAGGTTAATTGGACAGTAGTTAGGTGACATAGATCAGAGGGACCGTAGTTAGTGGGCAAACTGTGGTTGGAGGGGTCGTAGTCGGTCGACTGAGGCATAAGGGATCGTAGTCAGGTGACTGAGGTCAAAGGAATCATTGTTAGGGACCATAGTTAGACTACAGGAGTTGAAGGGACCATGATCAGGTGAAAGAGGTTGGAGTGATCACAATCAAGCTGTTAAGGTTGAATGGACTATTACCGTGTGATGAGGGTCAGTGGGATCGTATTCGGGTGAGTGAGGTTGAAGGGATCATTATAGGGCGATGAAGGCTGGAGTGATGGTAATTAGTAAGTGATGGAGGTCAGAGGAATCATAATCTAGCGATGAGGGTTATAAGGATCGTAGTAGGGATACAATGGTCTGAGGACTGTAGTTGGAAGGATTATAGTCATGCCGCGAAGATCGAAGAGACTGTAGTTGAAAATGCTGGTCTAAGAATAATAGTCAGATAATCATAATCTGAGGACTGCAGTCGATGGATGACTGCGGTTGAAAGGGCTGTAGTTGAATAATGGTGACATGAGGATGATAGTCAGTCAACAGTGGTCTGAGATTCATAGTCGACTGGTGACAGATGTCAGAAAGACCGTATAACATCCTAAACTCTTAATGATTAAGATATTATCAGCTTTGGCATAATGGCCTCATAATTTTTTCATGTTTATGTAACTTCCTAGTAGGCCACTAATCCAAGGATTTCTTCAAGAAGAGCACGCTTAACTATGGAGTTTCTTAATAAAATTTTAACCATTACACCTTTTACTTAAGAGGTTTCATAATCTCTCCCACTTAAGTAACTGACATCCTCGTCAGCACCTCTATCCCATAATCATCCATTAGGAAAAATAAGATTCTAGAGGTGGCCCTTATAAATTTAAGTTGTGACTCTTAGTTCATATATTCCGGCTAGTGTATTTCTCTAAACTATTTATAACAGTTCAAACTCTTAACTATCAAGATATTGTCTACTTTGGCCTAAGGGCCTCACGATTTTGTCTTGTTGTGCATACCATAATCAGGAAATTAAGGTAGAAGTGCAGTAGTTGCTTGACATTGGTCCGAAAAAGTGTAGTTGATGAGCGATAAAGATTGGAAGGGCCATAGTTTGCAGACAATAAAGGTTATAAGGACCGCAAGTGTATGGGCGACAAAGGTCAGAAAGATCTTAGTCAGGTGATGGCGATTTGTAAAATGTTGTTAGCAAGAAATTGATGTTGGATAGACCATAATCTGGAGACGGTGGTCCGTGAACTATAGTTGGTGAGCGATGGAGGTCAAAAGTACTCTGTCCAATGGGCAATGGAGGTCAGTGGGACCATAGTCATGAGACAAAGGTTTGTGGGATCATAATATTTAGGAGACAGTGGTTAAAAGGATCGTAGTTGGCTAGTGACAGTGTTAG
The DNA here is from genome assembly GCF_001605985.2 of Dendrobium catenatum. Lineage (NCBI taxonomy): Eukaryota > Viridiplantae > Streptophyta > Magnoliopsida > Asparagales > Orchidaceae > Dendrobium > Dendrobium catenatum. The sequence goes on along the minus strand of NW_021319004.1, from coordinate 3,502,883 downwards.
ATTGGACCTTATTTGGGTGATGAAGGTCAGGAGGACCATAATTGGCGGGCGATGAAGATTGGAAGGACTGTACTCAGACGATGAAGGTCAAAGAACTGTAGTAGGATGATAGTGGTCGAAAGGATTGTAGTTGGTAGAAGAAAAAGGACAGAATGACTATAGTTGGACGGCTGAGGTTGAATGACTGTAGTTGGTGGAAGGTTTGATGGCGTTCTGAGACTTGAGGTCTAACAGCAGCTGTTAGGTGGATGCTCGACGACAATTGGGTGGTGAAAGTCCTGTGGCGAGGGCAGGGCGAAGAGGGCTCGTCAGTGGTGGTGCCTGGGTAGAGCTCCACGATTCTTCAAGTCTTAGAGCTCTCTTGATCTCCTACCAGAGATCCAAGCCTCCTCTTTCATGTGATGGGGAGATTATTGGGTTCAGACACCAAACACAGCTTATCATTCGATATTTCACAGTACCGAGTAATACTGAACTCAGTGCTGTGAAGTACCGAGCTCAGTACCGAGTAGAGGATGAGGTGGCACATTTTCATTAGGCTCCGGACATCGTCCGATGTCCGAACCCAATAATTTCACCATATGATGAGTGAGGGCCTATTTATAATTTTTTGAGAATGACATTCTTTATAAATATGGAGAAGATCCAGAGCAATTTTGAAGTGCACAATCAGACGACTCATGTTGACTCTCTCAATTATGAAGTGTTTATACAACTTTTAAGTGCCTTAATTTTTTAAAAAACTTTTAAGAGCCTTAATGATGTCAAAATTAAGTGATTTTAGGCTTGTTGGATTCATCTCGTCAAGACCCTTGATTCACGTATAAGCATATATATATTTACTTATTATTTAGTCACCCAATTAATATTGTGAAGCTTCCAAATATGCTCAAATCCATTGTTCTGAGCCCATTTGAGCTCGGATTGGACCAATTTTAGTGTTGTTGGGTTGTGTTATCGAGACAACCGGTTTGACTATAAGCTTGTCGAAATCAAAGTTTGTATGGTCCCAAATTTAATATTGAATGTTTCCAAGTTAAATATGCCAAACAATCAAGCCAATTTTTGGCACGTGTCACTTCTAAAACTAATTAAGGATCATCCAGACTCCAATTTACATAAACCTATAGTTAAATTATCAACTCAGCGAGATGAACTTAACGACTCCAAAAAATGATCCGATCCAAGGCTAAATAAGCATCAACAACAACAATAATAACATAAAACATTTATCCTATTACTTGGGATCGGCTACATGAATTATTTTTTCTCCATTGTGTCTTGTCAAGAGATTTAATTTTATTTATTTAGTTGAAATTTTCTTAACTCTAATTTTTCAGTTTAGATATTTCCTCTTTAGTTTTAAAAAATTCTATTAAAGAAAGTGTGAATTGTATTTTAAAAAATTTGGTATAATTTAGTTATACTTTATTTAAGTGTTTCTTTTAAAGGAAAAAAAATTTGAATTTTGAAATGAAGCTGAAAAATCAAATCTAAACCCTTGTAAAAGATATAAGGAGATATGCCATTTTAATGTGCCAAAAGAAAGCACAGTTGCGGTCTCCTTGCAAAGAAAAATTATTATGTCCAGTGTCCGGATGCGTCCGGATGCACCACGTCACCCAACGCACAGATGTGGAGCATCTGAATTAACCTCCGATTGCATTCGAACACCGCACAGAATAATCTCTCCACTGCAAGTGAGACGAGCTCCACTTTATAAAGGAGACTATCCATTGTGAACAACGTGTTTAAGATGTAAGCACGTACCTTATGTTTTTGTACCTTGGAAGTACCATCTCATGGGTTGTACAGCTCCAATCATAACAAAATTTATGTTACCCTTAATACCTGGATCAAGTTCATTGTTTTCGGTTCCAAAAGTTTTAAAAAGTTACTTAGAATCTAATTTGGTCATTAAAATACTTTTTTTTTTTGAATAAAACTCACATATACGGGCTTACTCGTTAATATAAATAAGATATTACAAGTCCTTATTGAATTGATATCCCTCTAAAAATGCATCATTTGAAATAAAACCTATGAGCCTTTGATTCAAACTATTACAGAGTATAAACATAAGAAAATAAAAAAGGACAAGCACAACTCCCACCATGAACAACAACATGAGCACCAAAGAAGCCTAATCATCTATCAAAGACTCCCAAAGGAAGAGAAGCACCATAGATGGAGAGATAGAGAAATCTATACGAGCAACTGAACAAAAGCCCACAGCTAAGAGAATACTACCAACAACAATCTCCCAAATCATCCAGATACAGACATAAGAAAGGGTCCAAACAATCAACCAAAGAAACAACCAACAGTATCCAACTAATACCACAACAAACACCCCACCGGATCAAAGAAACCATCGAAGACAAAAACCCATTAGCAACATAATTTCGAAGGAGTTTTAGATCTCTTAGGCCTTCCTTCATAAACATTTAAATCTTGCAACACCTCTTTATTTATCTTTTTTTTTTCTTACCAACAACTTTTGCAAAATTATCATTACTAACTTGCACCGCATTCATATCTTAGTCTTCGTGGGAACCAAAACAAACATCTACTTTAGCCTCCTTAGAATCTCTAATAACTGACGGATTGTATGAGATTAAAGTCAGAGTGGTCAATAGGGTTCACATTAGAGTCCACATTAAAAGGAAAAACAACAAATTCATCTATACCATCAGAAGCATCATCAAAAATAGCCCTGAGGTGGGGGCTCTATAGAGATAGAACAGCCGCACCACCATCACCCACATCAGAACTCACAGTAGGAGAAGTATCATGACAATTAGTGAGACAATTAGTGACACGAACAGCAAGAAAAACTTTCATTTTATTGGAAATACCATCATCATCCACAGGGCCATGAAGTGAGGGAGATTCATGATCCACAATTTGATCCCCACCAACAAGATCAACATCACCATCCACATTCTTTCTATCAACAACAGGTGCTACTTCAACTTTAGGAATCACTTTGCTCTCAAGTATAACATTAGTCGTAGGCAATAAGGTAAGAGTTCCGATAGGAAAATCATCCCTTTAGGCAGCAGAAGGAACATCAACATTATCATTTTTTAAAGCCAGATAATCTTAAATAGGGTAAGAGCTAATATTAACATCCATGAGGTAGACATTAGCCATTTTATAATAACATCCTTAGGCTTAACCGGTAATTCTTCCTAAGATTAGGGTGCAAAATAAAGCACTCATTTTTTGCATGTCTGAGGTTCTTACAATGGTCGCAGAAGGAATATCTTCCAAAACCACTTTTTGCACATAACGAAATTTCTCAGGTCCAATCCAAATGTTGGCTGGATAGTTTTTGGTAATATCCAGCTCCACCAAGATCATAGCAACTGAGGGCCTAGTACCGTGAGAAGTGGCATTGTTTGTTTGCAAGGGTCTGCCAAATAGAGATCCTAACTCGTGGAGGATTTTTGGTGAAAATAAGTGAGGTCGTAGATCAGGGAAGAGATCTAAACCGGCACGATGGAGGATTCCTTATGAATGTCAAACATAGGATACCATTTCATAAGTTTCATATAACAGTTACACACAAATTAAGATCGATGAGCAAAAACTCTATAGTCCAAGTTGTTGGATAGTTTTATAAGCACATGATGAGCATCAAGCAAAGTAATAGATAAATTACCAGAATTTTAAAATTGAAAAAGAAATTTCTAATGAGATCCAATTTAGGACACCTATTAGAGAATTCATTAACCAAACAAAAGACAAAAATAGCCGCAAATGTAAGGATTTATTCCTTTGATATCCACAAGGCCTTCAAACCACAATGGGTAGTTTTCCTGAGATCAGGAAAGGAAGAAGAAGAGGTAGATCTGGACAAAGCATTTTTAAATGACTGAGATTTCGCATTAACAGCTAGAAAACTAGGATCCAAGAGCTTATTCGCCATTAAAAATACTTGAGAAATGCCAGAGAATGGCTAGGGCTTAGCGGGAGGGACTTGGACGATGCCCCAGCAGACATCGGGAGAAGGCAGAGCTCAGCTCCCGGATTCACACAAGATGAAGGAAGTTGACCAACGCGGACGGAGCCACGGAGATCGACGAGGTCGCATGCGCGAACTTCTTCGAGGCGCTGGAGGCGAGCTTAAGGTAGGCGAGGTTGAATTTAGTGCAAGCATGGCCATGTCATTAACATACTTGAATTATATCAATAGACTCAAAATAAATTTCAAAAACTGACCTCAACTTGTTATTGAGTAAAATCTTTGTTTTGTGTAATGGTAATTTTGGATCAAATTTAAGGAGAAATTTTATAAGATGGTTGTGAGACCTGCAATTTTTTATGGTGCCGAATGTTGACTATTTAAAGAGAAGCATAATACTAAGTTAAGTGTTACAAAGATAGGATACGAAATGAGTATATACATGAAAAGGTTGGAGTAACGCCAGTGAAAGATAAGATTAGAGAGAGTTGCCTTAGATGATTTGGTCACATAAAATGGCGGCCTTCCAATGATCCTGTTAAGAAAGTAGAGATATTAGATTTGACTTATGTTAAAAAATGTAAAGGTAGCTAGACCTAAAAAGACTTTGTTAGAAAATATTAGAAATGGTCTTTCTTTATTAGATTTAAATGAGAATTTGATTTTTAATAAGACACGATAAAGAAAAAAAGATTCATGTAGCTGACCCCATGTAGTGAGACACAAACTTGATGTTGTTGTTGTTTGGGTGATACCACCAGCACAACAAATTTCTGTTACTGTCGCGCAATAATGATGAATTTTACCAGCTGTATTAAATACAATTCTTATGTACGTTTCATTGCTCATTGCAAAATATACGCCATAAAAGGTTTGAACAAGAACGGTCAAACAAGAATTTTGATGAAATATGAAATCCTTACTCTGTTAACAATGGAGCTTTGTCCTACCTGCTACTTATATTACTACCATTACGCGGATAGGAAGTTGAGCTACCAAAGAGAGAGATACAACAGCCACCTAGCCTCTCTCTCTCCCTCTCCATCTCTCTATCTGATTTTTGTGTTCTCTATTCAAGTTTCCAACCAAATAGAGATAATTTCTCATAACAACATAGCCACCCACCCAGCAACTTCCAAGTCCCAGCTCACTTATAAAAGCCAGTTGCAGTATCTCCTCTCTCCACACTAGAAGCAAAATGGCTTCCAACACTGCTCTGCTCTTCACATTCTCCCTTCTCCTCGCCCTCGTCTTCTCTAACAATTACTCACCGTGCCACGCCGCTCGCCTTCTGCTTGAAGACACCGAAGAGCCAGAACTCCCTCCTTTCCCAGAATTCCCGGATTTACCCAAACCAGAATTGCCACCGCTTCCCGAGCTTCCTCCCTTCCCTGAATTCCCCGCTTTCCCTAAACCCGAACTCCCTCCATTACCAGAATTCCCCACGCTGACAAAGCCGGGAGAATCTAATTCGGCCGAGGTGGAAGAGCCCAAGCTGCCCGTTCCAGAGCTGCCTCCATTGCCCGAGTTCCCTCATGACTTCCCCAAGCCCGAGCTTCCGCCATTACCGGAGATACCTCATGACTTTCCCAAGCCAGAGCTTCCGCCATTGCCGGAGATTCCTCATGACTTGCCGAAGTTGGAGCTTCCGCCATTGCCGGAGATACCTCACTTATTGCCAGTAGAGCCAAAGCATCCATAAACTTATTATTGTATTAGCTCAGTGCTGAGTTACGTACAGTTCATCGATCTTCATCATTTACCTTGTCTTTATTCTCTATTTCTAGTTACTGTCTTCGTCTTCTTCGTGACGGATTTGTTTAGTTATGTACGTATGTATCATGATCGATGTTATTATGATGTTAAGCAGATCACCTGTAGCAGTTGATTATGTCTACTAAGATTATTAACTATATACACTGCATTTATTTGTCTTTCATAATTTCTCGATTTTGTAAGTGAAGTATCGTAATTAATTGTTTTTGTTCTTCCTTTTTTTTGTGACAATCGATCAAAAATGGTGGGGTTGGAGGCTACGATGTGATTCTGCTCCATTTTTGCTGATATATAGTGCAGCGCTCATATTAGGTCTAATTAAGAGTTTGATTAGTAATAAAATTCATGTCAAAAAAAGCATTAATCTTTTTACACGTATTCACAATCATTTAGACTTTAAAAAAAGGCTTAGAATGATAAAATTTATATTTTTTGAACGACAAGATTATTATTATGGGCTATTTTGAAAAAAGGAGTGCATTTTATATGAAAATAATTATAAGAAGCATTTGTAAAAATTAATTTAAGATGAGTCAAAAAGGAGAAGAGAAGGACGTAACTTAATTATCCGATTTCAATAGAAACATGAATTTCTCTCTTCAGTTTTAATACAAATTGGACTTCCGGCCTCTGGTTTCAATATAAACTGGCAGTCCCTCCTGCGGTTTCTAAAACCTCAAAAATTTCTTCAGCGCATTCTTTTGAACATGCTTCTCCCTCCTCCGTATTGGCTCCTATTTAAATTTTTCCCTCACCATGCTCCTACTGCTTAATTACTTGAAAAAGATGCTACTTCTTAAAAAATAGGTCAGTATTATACATTTTAATTTGCACTATAATATTTTGTCTTTAAAGAAAGTAAATTATAACCGGTAATAATATCAAAATCTACTTTGTGCTGATCAAAATATATTTTTACACCTTAAATCAAATGTGGGGGCACATATATATATAATTTATTCTTGAGGTTTATTCAACTAGGCTTTTGTTAGAAAGAGCCCTAAAGCTTTTAGATTTGAATTTTCGTTTTCCTCTTGTAGAAAAAATTTATCCCCTTCAATAACTAACTCTTTTGAAAATTTTATAATAGACTTTGTGCTCATTTATATACTATATGAGATAAATGTTTACCCATATTAAAAGTACAAAAAAATAGTAAGCATATTTTTCGCGAAATCATTTTAAACTCTAAAAAATAATATAGTCATCAAAGAAAAAATTTAAAAACAATCTACAATTCTTTTATATTTGATTGTTTTTTTTCGCTGTTAAAAAAAATTTATGCTATAAGACAATTTTAAACAAAAGTTTAAAAAAATTATTTTCTCTAGAATAATTTTATAAAATAATAAAAAATTGCTTCAAAAGAAATCCAAGCCTAATGGTAATGGTTATAAGTGCCTATTTTTTATATATTTTTCCAGAGTACCTCCAGTCCCAGAAATAACAGGCTTTTCTACTTCTAAATCCTCACTAAAGTACAAGGCCAGGCCCATCAACCTAATCTCTGTTCTCTTTAAAGCAAATGATGCGATTGTAAGTGTATGCTTGGAGTGTGAACTAAAAAATAACTTTACAGAAGGCACTAATCATGAAAAATTATTGTTTAGCTAATTATATTCTGGTTAAAAACTAGCAATCTATCTATACACCATTTCTGTAACGACATCCAAAACTCCTTACATCTCATGTACCTTTTGTTGCGGGCTAAGAATTTGTGATGGTAAAGTATTAAATTTGGTGTTTTAGCATTGCATGAGTATCCGGCGTATAAATAGATAAAGTAGAAACACCGGAATTTTTATGTGGAAAACCTTGAGGGAAAAAACCATGGGGCCAGGTCCAGTGAAAATGAATCCAATAGCGCTTGAATATATTACAAATAATTGATTTGTCCTTGAACTTGAGGACAATCAGATTATAACAGTCACATGTCAGGTTGAAATCTAGTGACGAACAAGGATCGGGTGGAAATCCTGAGATGGTCAGTGGTCGGGCGTAAATCCAACATCGGTTGGTGGTCGGGCGGAAGACTGGTGATAATTGATGGTCGGGCTGAAGTCTGATGACGGTTGGTGGCTGAGGAGGAGTCTGCTGTCAAGAGAACTCTGATTTCTCTTCCTTTCCTCTATTCGTTTTCTTCCTTGCTTGGTCCCCCATCAATGAAGAATGAGGGGTTTATTTATAATTTTTTGGGAGTGACATGACCAGTAAATAAGGAAAAAATTAAGGTCATGTTGGGAGTGTTCTGAATGAACGGCTGATATCGACTCCTTTGATCGTTGACCATTTATCAAGTATTTGAGAGTATTAATGAAATCATAATTCAATGAACTTAGGCTCATTGGATTCGTCTCGTGGAGCAGCTCGAATCAACTATAAACATGTTACTTTTGAAAATTGTTTGGCTGTCCATTTTATGGGTTGAAACTTTCAAATGCTCTTCGAGTCTTCGATTTGGATTGGAGCTCGGATTGGGTTCAATTCGGTGTTATTTGATTCATCTTTTTAAGATATTTAGCTCGACTAAAAGTTTACTAAAATCAGAGTTTGAATGGTCCAAAATTTAAATTTGAAAATTTCCAACTTAAAATTGCCTCAAGATTTGTGCCCAACCAAGATAAGTTTTTGATGATATATTACCTCTAAAAATACCAATCAATCATCATTATATCACATGTCAAATCCATAGCTAATTATATAAATAACAATCAAACTCTTTACTCCACGGCCTTAACCACTCCCTTCTTCTTGTTCATGGCACTGGCTTTATGTGCTAAAGCGTTCTTCTTCTTTTGGATATATTACATTTGCTAAATCTTTCACATTCATAGAGATAGCTTTGTCATTTCTGATCACCTGCAGCCTAAAGTCACTTGCAGGATGTAAAAGATTTCATTCTAGCGTGTCATTATGACCTCGTTATTACATTTCAAAATGATCTCCCACCTACACTTGCATGATGGAGAGGGTTTCATTCAAGTATGTCATTTGACATTACAATTACACTCCAAAGTATCCTCCCACATGTATTTGCAATATGCAAAGGGCTTCATTCCTATAATATTATACATACCTATAAATGCATCATACAAAATACATATAATAGTGTATACTCGTATAGGCTCCGACGAGCGTGTTGTAGGTACACACGTGATGTCTGAGGTTGTTGTGCAGGTTAAGAAATGAATTGAAATATGAACCCGTTCCTTTATTGGTGAATTGATAGAGTCGACAATATTCAATCAACAAAAATATAACAACCCATGAAAACCCCAATGATGACCTTGTTGACAAAAAAATCAACAAGAGGGGAGACTACATACATTTAAAAAAAAATACCTCCTAAATGCTCATAAAAATTCAAAGATTCTTAAAATATCATAACCTAAGACATTTAATATTAAAATTAATCATCAAACACTTAAATCAAAAATACCCATCCATCCTCTGCAATAGTTTGTCGAGGTAAACATATATGAAAACTACTTCAGCTCATAAAAATTAATATCTAGTCGAGAATATCACTAGGTCCATTCTCAATATATTTCTTGCCAGTAAGGACGAGTCATGTGTTATCTAATCGGTGATTTTTCCACCAAATGATAACATGATAGATTCCGCCCGCTAAATGACACCACAGGTAAATGGTTATGATTGGACCCTCTAACCAGGTGATTTTGCTGCAAAATGACATAATTATATTATGATCATAGTCAGAGCCCGTATCTCCCACTACAGGAAAATCACCCACTTCCGGCGGCTTTTTCCGGCGGAATTTGAGCAATTTCCGGCGGTTTTTTAATTTTCCGGCGGTTTTCCGGCGGCTTTCGAGCCGCCGGAAAAAACGGCGTAGGAAAATACTTTCCGACGGCGTTTTCCGGCGGCAAAAAAATCCGGCGGTTTGCCGGCGGTCAAAAACCGCCGGTGGAAATTAAAAAAAAAAAAAAAA
>NW_021319004.1:3454201-3492912 GCF_001605985.2 Dendrobium catenatum | reverse complement strand
CCGCCGGAAAGCCGCCGGAAAGCCGCCGGAAAGCCGCCGGAAAGCCGCCGGAAATTTGACCGCCGGAAAGCCGCCGGAAAATTCCGCCGGTAATAAGTGATTTTCCTGTAGTGTCCCCAATGATATTAAATACTTGAGATAAGAATCTATATGATATAATCAATAAGGCACAAAGTCTTCTATTAGCTAAGGTGGATTTAAATATGTCCTTTTAGATAAATATTCACTTCAGGTCTGCAAGGTTCCATTGGACGACGCAACCCATAGCTTCCGACAAGGATACTTCTATCAGGCTGGGTTGACTACCTTCTCTGACTAAGTAGACCAGGGACTACAATGGCCTGGGATGACAGAACCATGGCATCTTGATCAGGCTCATCATCATTTCCCCCACCATCCGCTTTAAGTACGAGGTGGTGAAATTTCTAATTTTAAATATCAAATTTTCAAATACTAACTCATGTTGCTACTATACATTAGATACTTCGTATCTGCTTGACAAGTAGCCTTAATCAAAAGTTCTCTCTTCCTATCGGGAGGGGTAATTAACTATAGGTGCTAACACCTATAGGAAACCAGAGCTCATATCGTAAAGTCCTCTCAAAATGAGGGTGAAATCTCTGGGTATGCTTACACCTACGTAGTGACTTATTTACAAATCCAATCTGACTTCTGGAAATTTACCTCGAAACTTAATTTGTTAAAACTCTCTTGAAAGCAGGTAGGATGGGGTGCGATTTTTGGAGCCCACACTCTTAAACTAAACAAAATGTCTAACTCACTCACTCTAAGCTCACTTAAAATCTCAAGTCTTCGAGAAACTTACTTCAGACAAGTCTAAGAGTTATCCATAACTCGATCTACAATTCTCAGCTATAAACTTAAATATATGTCTTGTTAAGTTGACGACTTGCCTTCTCAGCTATAAACTTAAATATATGTCTTGTTAAGTTGACGACTTGCCTATTCGCAATGAGTACTCACCCAATGTATTCCTTGAAGGTGTTGAATTTCAAAACTCGCAATTGTTATTGAATATAACACACTCTACAGCTTTAAGTCACCTCTAACTTCCAATGTGACTTGCCCATTCCATAGTCAGTTGCAGGTCCTCTTTACTCATGTCTATGTAATTTTACTAAGCTCCGGATTCTATGGCATCAATATTAATATTTGATTATAATTAAGGGGTTAGTGGTCAGTAATTGTAGGCATGAAACATCAGGGAATTTAAGAAAAATCTCTCACATTTTTTATATATAATCGGACTTAACTGGATCTGCATTTTCAAAGGAATTTACTTGTGTTCTAGCTCTTTGAACCAAAAACTCAATAAATTCTTTGAGATCAAGCTTTCGGCAGTGTAATGTGTCAGAATAATGTAAGATGATTAGTACTTCTTGTATTAGGTTAAGTAGAGTAGTTAATTAATTAGAAGTTATAAGTGTTGATAACTTAGTAGCTTAATTTAAACATCTATAGAAAGTCCCTATAAGTGGCCAGCACACGACCGTTTATTTAGCACAAGCTAATTAGTGCCATGCCCTCCCTTCTGGTATTTCACTTCCAATCTTATTTTGCTCCTCTCTTTTTTCTACCTAAACCTTTCAAAACAGTCAATTTACTTCCAATACTGTAATTCATATTAAAAGTTGCCCCCTTAGAAATTATCCATTGAAGAAGCTTTCACTTCCAATACTGTAATTCATAAATGTTTTTGATATATCATGAAAGAATTTTCTTGATCGAGCATGAATCTCAAAGCAAAATCAAGTAGAAAACTTTAAAAATTAAATCGGAACTCATCTAAACTCCGATTTCAACAAACTTACATTCGAACTGAAGGTCTCGAAAATACGAACCCAACGACACCAAATTCAACCCAATCCGAGGTCAAATAGGTCCAAATCAAAGACCCAAAGTGTGTTTGGAAGGTTTAATCCATAATTTGGATTACCAAACAGTTTCTAAACATGACATGCTTATAATTGAAGACGAATTCAACAAGCCCAAGATTGCCAAATTCGGATTTTGTTAAGACATTCAAATGCCCAATAAATGGTCCATAATCAAGGGATTCAATATCGGCCGTTCATTCAAATCACTCCCAATTTACCCTTGGTCTTTCTCCTATTTACTTGTCATGCCACTCTCAGAAAACTATAAATAAACCTCTCATTTCTCATAAGAAGAAATCCAAGCAAGAAGAGAAGAGAATGAAGAGTAGGAAGAAAACTCTATTGCCACCAGGCTCCTCCTCGACCACCGCTTGACTTCTAACCGGCAGCCGACCGACTTCAGAGTTCTGCTCGATCGCCGTCTGACGCTGGAGTTTTGCTCGATAGCTGAGTGACGTTGGATTTCTGTTTGACCGTCAATTGAAGCCGGATTTCTGCCCGACCACCAAATGTCGCCAAATTTCTAATGTTTGTAACTGGATTTCAATACATCGGTTGATTATTGTAATATGATCATCCTCAATCTTATATAGGGACGAGTCAGTCACTTGTAATCAAACCAAATACTAGTAGAATCGTTTCAACTAGGCATAGCCCCGTGATTTTTCCCTTTTTAGGATTTCCACATAAAATTTTGGTGTTCTTTTTTATTATGTTTGTGTCCTGGATATCCGTACAAGTCTACGATGAAAATTTTCTAATTCTATCACAGCGTATATTAATTCTAGCCCGCAACAATTTTGTTCTCATACTGTAACCTATGTGCATGTCCATCGAGTTTAATGAAACATTAGTGGCGTGCATGCATGGCCTGAAAACGCATTTTTATGAATTTGTTTATTGTTTTGATTCATGCCCTCACATGCGCTTATTTTTATTAAAAAAAAACCGTGTTTATGACTGTTATTGTCATGCTGCTTTCAATGAATAAAAATCATTTAAGAATTTTCTTATCTACGTACAGTGACCTTTCATTAAGCCCATCTTCCACCAAACCAGAATAATTCAAATTACCACATTTCCATCGTCTATATTTTTTTCATATAAAATTTCTTTAATTTCCATCCCTACACTATAAACTATTCCCTCTCTTAATCCCACCTTCCCACCACACACACATCTCTCTCTCTCTCTCTCTCTCTCTCTCTCTCTCTCTCTCTCTCTCTCTGCTCTCTCTCTCTCTCCCTTTCAATAATTCTAATGAGGTTAAAGACAAAATACTTCTTGTTGTGGATAATTAATACCCTTTCTGTATTTGTGAACAGTCTTCAGCTAACCAATAATATATAGTAATTGACTGAAGCTTTCAATGCAACAAAGCCAAATTAGTTTACAAAACTTTTAAAAAATTAGGTTAATGATATGATGTGAAAGTAAGTTGCATAAAAAATATGTAAGATATATTATAAGACAGGCCTTATAATAATACACTTTAGTCAGATTGTTTCATATGTTTTCAGGCCTATTATAAAAAGATTTCCTATCAATATTTATACTTCATCAAAAAGCTTAAATAATAATTGACAAAATATAACAATTTTAATTAAAATTTATAAATCAAATTATATGCAATAATAAAAATATATATATAAATAATTAGCATCAATTAGATAATTAGTGACTCCATTAAAAGACGATTATGACTCAAATTTAATAAAAAAGTTAATTTAAGTTGAACTTAAAAGGCAACTTACAGTCTATTTGGATCATCTTTCTCATTGTTTAGTTTTTCACATTGTAATCATAATTTCATTTTATTACTATTTTATTACCGAGGTACATGTATTAATGAATTTAGCATCTTATGAAATACATTGTTGTTGTTGTATGGAATGCATAAAAAATATATAAAAGCTTGTGATAAAATATTTAATTGTGTCTAAATGTATGACATTGGCTTTTTCTTTGATCAGTAGGCATGGGCGGATCCACCCTAGTCTTAGGGTGGGCAAATGCCCACCCTCAAAAATTTTTTTTTAATATTTATAGGAGATTTTTTGGAATATTTTGAGTATTTTAGGCATTTTGCCCCCCCTCAAAAATATTTTTTTTCCTAATTTTATCAATCCTAGGCATTTTTGTCCATCCCCACAAAAAAAAAAATTTTTGCCCACCCTGAGAAAAGAAGCTGGATCCGCCCTTGCTTGTAATGGTAGATACTTCGAAGATGTCGACAGGAGCCTCATAACCAAAGATGTTAATTTGTGGAGGCAGCTTTAAAAAAACAACTACTCTATTTTTTATTTTAAAGAACATATATATAATATTCAAAACAATTTCTAAAAAAAACTGCTTCCCTCGCAACAACTTTATAATTACTTTTAAAAAACGTTATAGCTGTATTTCCCAACAAAACCCTTAGCCTCCCAACAACAAACAACAATAACATCATCAAGTCTTTATTCTACTACAGGGTCTTGTTAAGGAACTTTTATTTGGTCTGGTGACCTGACGTAGCTCTACGTTCGGTCAACACTAATATAGCGCCACGTAGCAGGCACAATACCGCGGACCCGACCCGATCGATGAATAGTGGGTATGCCGCACATGCGTATTTTAAATCCATGACGACCCGGTATTGCTAGGTATTATTTGATATTGCTAGGTATTGGTCAATTTTGCTCGGCAATAACGAGAAATATCATTATGTGAAGATCAATACCCAGCAATACCGAGTAATACTGAGTTTTTCTAGGTATTGCTCGGTATTGGTCTTCACAGAGCTGTATTTCTCGTTATTGCCAAGCAATACCTAGAAATACGTGAACATAGCAATCCCGGGTTCTAGTCCGGGTCAAGTCGTCGGGCCGCGCGGTAAAGAGAAATACAGCTTTGTGAAGACCAATACCGAGCAACACCTAGCAATACACGAACATAGCAATCCCGGGTTCCAGTCCAGGTCAAGTTGTCGGGCCGCGCGGTAAAGAGTAAGAGCACATGACGACATGTTATTGGCGTCCGAACGTAGAGCTACGTCAGGTCACTTGACCTAATAATAGTCAATTTTTCATTTAAATCTAATAAAGAAATATCATTTATGATACTTTTAATCAAGTCTTTTTAAGTCTCCTCTACCTTTCTTAACATAATCAAAATCTAATACATCCACTTTCTTAACCTCCCATCAAACAAAATTAAATTTTCTCAACATGATGGGTAAATCTATAAAAGATTTTTATCAACAGGATCTTCACATCTATTTCCTGCACAGTGTTTCTTATGTTTTATTATTCTTAAATGTAATTAGCACGTCCTTGTGACTATTCCTCGACAAATACATATCTTAATTATAATAATGAGCTCAATTATTCAAATCTGTTGAAAAGTTAGCACGTCATCGCAGTGCTGCTGTTCAGTGAGTTTGAAGGACCGTTAATGGCTTATTTTTCAGAAAAGGAAATTATAATATTTCCAAAAGTACCCTCCTCAAGGAGCACCGGCAGCCACATGTGAGCTGCTGCCTTCTCTGCCACTAGTAGTCCAAGGAGATAGCGAGAGGATCTTTCTAATGGTCCAGAAGTTTTTAAATAAGCTATTTTCTATTGTACAGCTTATCCAAAAGCCAACTTGCGCTCCTTCAGAATTTTTGCCTACCACGTGTTGTCCATTCTCTGCACCCCGTATTAGAAAAATACATAAATAAAAGCTTCTTCTAGGTGATAAGGTCACATTCGGCATATATTTAATGTAAAAGATGCTAGTAAAAAAATAATAATAATAAGATTTTTATTTTTTTTTGGGACATTTAGGCCATTTAAGGCAAACTCACACACACAACGCATACACAGAGACTCAAACCTTAGACTTCTTAGTTGGAAGCCTTAGCTCTCAACCAATAGGTCAAAGAGAGTTGTGTATAAGATCTTATATTTACAAATATATTCATTTATTTATATTTGTAAGTATATTCATTTGTTATGTTAACAAATAACAAGTAGTTTGTTGAGGGTTTGGTTGATAAAATATGTGTTTAATATTGGTTTAATTATTATTTTATGTTATTGATTTTTTTAATTATTTTGTTCATTGTGAAAATTCTTTATTTATAGAAGTATAATAATGATAATAAAATAAGTAAATGGCTATAGAGTGATTATAAAAGCTTATTTTATTTTTTAAATATTTGTTAGTGAAAATATTGTAAAAATTGTAGATGAATATCTTAAAAGCTAATTTTATTTTGTTGTTATTTAAAATAAAGTTGATTGAATTATATTAATTATTATTTAAAAATGAGTATATTTATGATCAATGATATGACTATATGCCATGTATAAAGTTTTTATGGATGGAATGGATTAGTTTGAACATGTATATATTGATATATGTTTTCTAGCATGACAGAGATTCATCGAGGGTTCAATAATTTATAATTATGGACATGCATTGCTTCTATAATAAGTTGACATGATTGTATGTATGAGTGGAAGTGAGGCCCTCATACTTGATATGACTATTTAGGAATTTTTTTTAATCTATGGAGATTCAAAGTAGGTTTTACTAAATAGGTAGAAAGGAAATGGGGTTAAGGAACTATACAAAGGTTTGAGTTATGTACAAGAGAAGCAATTCTAGAGAGTAGAGCTACTAATGAAGTGGGAAAATCCTCTAATGGAGATTAGGAGAATTATTATAAGGGTTAAGGGAGGTAATTTAAGCCAAATTGTTTTGCTTACTAAAAAATTTAAGTTGTTAGTAGAGTTTGGATTTGCATGTGAATTCAAAATACTATACAAGTTATAATTCTCAACAAGAAAAGTTTTCAATGGCTCAGCTTTAAAGGGTATGAGATGATTGTTGATTATACCTAGCAACATTTACTTTAATCAGTGTATATGTGTCAAGGAATGGCCTTAGATTTAAGTTACCTGGGAGCAAACCTCGTAGATGATTCGAATGTGCCATTATTTACCTACAATGAAAGTAGATTGAGGGTGATCTCATTCATGAAGTCAAGATAATAACAAATAGATTAGGGTTCCAACTATGAGATCTTTGGTATGGGTTGGGGCCAACTATATGCATGTATGCTTTTGATTTAGTATTCGAAGTTAACTCATTCATAAATGAATTATGAATGGACAATGTCCATGTATCCATTCTAGATGGCCTATAAAGATTTATAGTAGTAGTGTTTGTCATTGGATTCTATGGATCAATATGGGCTTCACCACAAAGATAGGATAGCGTGAGTAGTTCAAACGAATAATTGATTTAGCCATGTTTCATTTATTTTAGTTAGGGGATAGCTCTCAGGGAGTGACCTTGGATTTGAGTGATCACGTTATAGTGAAAAGGAAAACCAAATGTTTTCAAAGATTGATTATAACTCAAACTTAATAAGAAAACTAATAAATAAATTAATTTATGATAGTGAAATTAGAATTATGTTAAAGCTTGACATGAAGTTGATAAAACACCACCTGTAAGGAAACAGGATACAGAACAAGTATTGTCTCGACAGTAAGTCAGAGAAATAGTTTCAAAATTTATCTAAATCTGCTTTAGCTATCGTCCGGAGTGTTTTTATAATAACACCCGGGAAAGAACAAGAATACAATTCAAAAGAAGCTATACAGCCGGCAATATCAACAGCTACATAATAGAGAAGAAAAACAAAACAAGAATACAACGATATCTATTTATAAGACACTCCTGTGTCATTCTCCCGGGGTGGGAAGAACGTCCAGATCATAGTGAGGCGTCAAGTCGGCGACATTGAAGGTGGCAGAAATCTGGTAATCACCGGGAAGATCTATCTGATACGCGTTGTTGTTGATCTTCTTGATTACACGAAAAGGGCCATCAGCTTTGTGTTTTAGCTTAGAAAAAGCTCCAGGAGGAAATCTTTCTTTTCGGAGCCTAATCCATACAAGATCCCCCTCTTTAAACTCAATAGAGCGTCGAGACTTATTTGCTTGCTTCTGACATTTTTCATTGTGTTTTTCTATTGTGTCTTGAACATGTTTATGCAATTGCTGAATTTCCATGCTTCGTTGTTCTGCATCAGTGCTGAAAGCAGCCCTTTGCACAATGGGAACCAGGTCCAGTGGTGTCACCGGGTTATACCCATAAGCAACTTCGAACGGACTTCTTTTGGTTGCTTGATTAACAGACCGGTTGAATGCAAATTCAACGTGAGCCAATATAAGATCCCACAGTTTAATATTTTTCCCCACAAAACATCGTAGAAGATTGCCCAAACTCCGGTTCACTGTTTCAGTTTGGCCATCAGTTTGGGGATGAGCCGCCGAACTAAATTGCAATCGGGTGCCGAATTTTTCCCACAAGGTCCTCCAAAAGTGACTTAAGAACTTGACGTCTCGATCAGATGTAATTGTCTTGGGTATTCCGTGAAGACGGACAACCTCCTTGAAGAATAAATCAGCTACATGGGTGGCATCCAACGTCTTATTGCATGGAACAAAATGGACCATTTTGAAGAAACGATCCACAACCACCATGATAGAGTCTTTGTTCCTTTGGGTACGGGGTAGGCCAACAACGAAATCAATGCTGATGTCCACCCATGGTGAGCTTGGCACAGGAAGCGACGTATACAAGCCGGCATTGGTGATAGTAGTCTTTGCTCTTTTACAGACTTGGCAATTTTGTACAAACCGTCCAACATGCTTCTGGAGGGATGGCCAAAAAAAATTTTCACACAGCAACTCTATGGTCTTCTCTCGCCCAAAATGGCCTGCCAAACTTCCTTCGTGGCTTTCTGAAATGAGCGTCAAACGGAGAGAACAATTTGGAATGCACAGACGTTGTTTAAAGAAAAGATATCCATCTTTGATGTAAAATAGCTTGAAAGGACCTTGAAGGCATTGTTGCCAAATGTTCCCAAAATCAGTATCCTCCGCATATAGGTCTCGTATGACTTCAAAGCCAATTACTTGGTTCTGTAGCGTTTGTAGAAGGACATACCGTCTACTAAGCGCATCGGCCACCTGATTATGATGCCCTGCCTTGTGTTTCAAAACATAATGGAATGCCGATAAATATTCAGACCACTTAGCGTGCCTAGCCTTGAGTTTGTTCTGATGGCAGAGGTAACGTAGAGCTTCATGATCAGAAAAAAGCACGAATTCATTGGATAGCAAATAGTGGCTCCAATGCTGCAGGGCTCTAACTATAGCGTAGAACTCCTTGTCGTATGTAGAATACTTGCGCCTTGCATCACTTAACTTTTCACTAAAATAAGCTATCGAATGGCCCCCTTGAGTTAGGACCGCACCAATGCCTACATTCGAGGCATCACATTCGACCTCAAAGGTTTGGTCGAAATCAGGTAAGCTTAGTGTGGGGGTAGAAGACAATCTCTATTTCAAGTCATCAAAGCTTGCCTGTGCTGCCGGGTTCCATTCAAATTGATTAGCTCAGAGAATTTTCGTCATCGGGGCCGCAATTGTACTGAAATCCTTGATGAATCTCCTGTAGAAAGATGCTAGACCATGAAAACGGCGAATGTCCGTAAAAGACTGGGGAACGGGCCAGCTGCGGACGGCCTCAACCTTAGCAAGATCAACCTTCAGCCCTTCAGCAGATAGTTGATAGCCTAGGAATGTAATCTGAGGAGCAGCAAATTGACATTTCTCAAGATTAATGAACAGCTGTTGCTCCAAGAAGAGCTCGAGAACACGTCGAAGATGGACGCGATGCTCTTGGAGATCAGCACTATAAACAAGAACATCATCAAAGTAGGCAATTACAAACTTATATAGAAAGGGTTGTAGGATATGATTCATTAAACGCATGAACGTGCTTGGAGCGTTGGTTAAACAAATGACATGACCAACCACTCGTACAACCCGTCATGTGTTTTGAACGCAGTTTTCCACTCGTCACCAGGCCTCATGCGTATTTGGTGGTATCCACTGCGCAGATCCAGTTTGGAGAAAACGGTAGCACCTTGTAGCTGATCGAAGATATCATCTATGCGAGGGATAGGAAATCTATATTTAACTGTAATTTTATTGACAGCTCGGCTGTCTATGCATATTCTATAGGATCCATCCCGTTTTGGAACCAATAAGGCGGGTACAGCGCAGGGGCTGACACTATGCCTTATAAATCCTTTGTTCAGTAATTCTTCTACCTGTCGCTTGAGCTCAGCTTGTTCTTCGGGCCGTAGTCGGTAAGCAGGGCGATTGGGAATGACAGAACCAGGAACAAACTCCACAGCATGCTGAATTTGTCTTTCCGGAGGTAACCTGGATGGTAGAACACTGGACAGGACATCAGGATACTCTTCCAGGATATCTCGAACTACTGTAGCCTCATTGGTCTGAGCTTCATTGGTGGCTAAGATCACCAATGCAAACCCAATTGCAGCTTCCCTGAAAGCCTTCAAAAACAATGATCGAGTTAACAGTTGCGGACTGGCTTTTACTGCTGGAGTCTCCTGTAGTGGTACCAATATAATCCGTTGATTTTGATGCTTAAACGAATATGTATTTGCTTCCCCGTCATGAACAGTATTCTTGTCAAATTGCCATGGACGGCCTAACAGAAGATGGAAAGAATCCATGGGAACTACATCACACCACACTTGCTCCGCATAATTGCCGATGGAGAAATTTACGAGACAACGCTTCGATACCCGAACTTCATTTTCTTTTTTTATCCATGACAATGCGTAACGTTTAGGGTGGTCGACTGTGGGCAACTCAAGCTTGTTGACCATGGTCGTAGACACCACGTTTTCACAACTTCCACTATCAATGATCATTTGACAAACTTTCCCGCCAACTGTGCACCGTGTTTGAAAAATACTATGGCGCTGACATGAATCTTCCTTATGGGAATTAAGTAGTCTCCTGAGAACAAGTAAACTCCCTTCATCTGCGGGAATCACAGTGGTCTCCGTCACCATATTGTTCTCCGACTCGTGATCTATCATATCTTGCTCAGTATCAGCTTCTTCAATTATTGTAACAATCCTTCGGTTCGGACATCCAGAGGCAATGTGGCCAAATCCTTGGCACTTGAAGCACTTTCTTGGAGGTAACCCTGTGGTTCCAGGCATTTTCAATGCTCCATTAGCAGACGGAGTAGTCTCTTTGTTCAAAGGATTCACCCCGGTAGTCCTTCCCTCAACTTTCTTGACTTGGCTTCGATCAGATCCTTCCTCCTGAGCAGGGGTTTTACCACGAATCCACCTGTTGGGTCGCTGTTGTTTTTCCACCTTAAAAGACAAATCAAACACATCTTGTAGCGTCCAATATGGTTGCAATTGAACCACATTGGCAATCGACGGTTGTAATCCTTCCAAGAACAGGGCAATACTATTTTCCTCTGGTTCAGCTAGCTCACATTGGAGGGACAATTGTTCGAATTCCGCAATATATTCTTCAACAGTGAGCTGATTTTGTTGTAAGCGGTGGAGTTTCAAGAACAACTCCTGACGATATCTTTCCGGCAGATACTTCCGCTTAAGTTCTTTCTTCATCTTTATCCATGTCACAATCTTGCTTTTTCCCTCCCGGTCTCGATTTCGTTTCAAATTTTCCCACCATAGGGAAGCATTCTTCTTTAATTTGATGGCGACAAGCTTGACAACTCTCTCTGAAGGAATTTCTTTAAAATCAATGATTCGGTCTACAGTGTGCAGCCAATTCACAAACTCATCCGGATCCAATCTACCATCGAATTCGGGTAACTCCACCTTAACCCCACTGTCATCACGCGGACGTCTCGCACGTCCTAGCACAGGTCGTCTGTCCTCATCTTCACTGTGAAGGTCTTGATGAAACGGGTTAACCTCCTCTTCCTCTTCTTGAACATCCTCTGTTTCTTGATGTTCAAATCTTGCTAGTCGTTGCTGCAGCTGCTGGATTTCCCTTTGTAAATCCTCAATGATTACGTCTCTCGTCGGTCTTTGCGAGTTCCGTCGAGGCGGAGGCGGCATCTTCGCCGGCTCTGATACCAAATGACACCGTTCAAGAACATGAACAATAGAACGGATGATTGTCTGAATGGAGCGGAGCTCGATCTTCAGGAATTCGCGTTGAGTAGCGATATTAGGCCCGTCGTCGGAGATCAATCACCACCGGTGAGGCGAACCGGCTACAGAATCTCCTCCACCACCTGTAAGGAAACAGGATACAGAACAAGTATTGTCTCGACAGTAAGTCAGAGAAATAGTTTCAAAATTTATCTAAATCTGCTTTAGCTATCGTCCGGAGTGTTTTTATAATAACACCCGGGAAAGAACAAGAATACAATTCAAAAGAAGCTATACAGCCGGCAATATCAACAGCTACAGAATAGAGAAGAAAAACAAAACAAGAATACAACGGTATCAGACTATTTATAAGACACTCCTGTGTCACAACTATATGCATGTATGCTTTTGATTTAGTATTAGAAGTTAACTCATTCATAAATGAATGGACAAGGTCCATGTATCCATTCTAGATGGCCTATAAAGATTTATAGTAGTAGTGTTTGTCATTGAATTCTATGGATCAACATGGGCTTCACCACAAAGATAGGATAGTGTGAGTAGTTCAAACGAATCATTGATTTAGCCATGTTTCATTTATTTTAGTTAGGTGATAGCTCTTAGGGAGCGACCTTGGATTTGAGTAATGTGATAGTGAAAAGGAAAACCAAATGTTTTCATTAATAATGCATGATCAAAGCTTGATTATAACTCAAACTTAATAAGAAAACTAATAAATAAATTAATTTATGATAGTGAAATTAGAATGATGTTAAGCACTTTGAATGAGCATCAATTGAGATATTTAAGCCCCATTACGCTCAATGTGGCAAAATCAATATTAAACTGAAGAAAGGCTTTTCTCTTTCCTGTGGACTTGTTCTAAGAAAGTTCATTTTTAAACAATTTTTCATGCCTCCATGTGTTAGATATTCTTTTATTTTATTAAATGATTTTGTCACATCAAAAATAGTAGTGATTATATGTTAATTTGAACATGTCAGATGAAGATTTCTCCTCTATTAAATTTAGAGCTACTAATTTCTCATTGGAGGGGTTCTTACAGCTTTTTTTTATGAGAAAAGTCATAAAAAGTTAATAAAAAATAATTAATAAGTTCCAACTGACCAACCTACTTGACTTTCATAAATAATTATTTACTGGTTCTTCATTCTTCGGCATTCTTCAGATTATGGCTTGGTATTCGCCATTTGGTTCCTTTCAGTTTTCGCCCCTATGGCAACCGGCTCGTTCCTGGAAGGCCTTCGTGGCAAATTGGGCTAATTTGAATTTGATCATGCCGGCCTTGAGGCCTTTTTTTGGTTGTTTTTCTCTTTGCTGGGGTTTTGTTTTTTACTTATTTTTATTTCCCTATAAGTTTTATTTTTTTTTTCACCTAACTTTTCTCCATTAATATACGGGCTTTGCCCAAATTTTCAAAAAAAAAAAAAAAAAAAAACAGTTGGTTAAGCAATAAGCATGTCATCATTTTGTGTCTACAAGTTACCATATGATGATCAAAGTCTATATGACCTCAGTCAACCATAGTCTTTACAATATTTCTTTTGTTAGAATCATTAAGAAGAGATCAGTACTTTCTTTGTACTAATGTTTGATTAGTCTCTAAACTAAGAAGAACATAATAACAGTAAAAACCACTTATCATATTATTATACCGTAGAAGTTTTTGAAAAGTCAGTATCATGTTTAAGCAGTAAAGAAGCTCAGCTACCCTCAATTAGTGTCCTTAGAAGCTTCATGAAGAACATGGAAGTTATTAATTTTTGCGAGGTCGTATCTATACTATAATCTGAAGAGAAAGCGACAGGGAAAGATAAGCCATTGAGAAGCTGCTTGCTCTTCTATTCCCATTCTTATCTTTACTATTTTGGTCCTTATTTCTATGATCTTCTATCTCAGTGTTTCAAGCTAGTTCTCTTCTTTGCCCTGCTTCTTTTTATGAGGAGATTTCCTGATTTGCTTGAAATGCTCTGTGTTATTTGATGCATTTGATACATTCTGTGATCTGCTTGGCTTGGCAAGTTCCAGAAATCTTTCTCAGAAATTTGTTTCATTGTTCGATTTGGGTAGGAACTTTTTAATCTTTTTAATAGTTAATTTTATGAAAGTTGCTTCGTTTTATCTTCAGGAAATTCATTCAATGTGTGATTTACTGTAGATTTCCTTTCTCTGTCTCTCTCCCGCTGCTAATATTATTGAAAAAAACCTCTGCATGTTTGCTCCTTGAACTATGACAAACAAAAAAACAAGAGGTTCTCTGTATCTATTCAAGTAGGCAAATTTGTTTTTTAAAATATGATTCTCTAATACTAATTTAACAATTCTCATTTATGTGTTTTGATGTGTTTCCTTCTTTTTTTAGTTAAAAATAACTAGCAACTGAGCCAAGAATCGCATTATTCCTGATTGAAACATGGAGGAGCATTCAAGATCGTATCAGAATTATCTTGCTGCAACAAATCAGAAAAGAACAACAGGGTTAGTTACTATAGATATATATGTATATTTTTTCCTTTAGTACTATTACCAAGTATCAATATCATAGCTCCATCATCTGAAGCACAAATAACTAATTTTTTTCAAATTTACAGACCTGACCAAGAATTCACAGAGCTCCAATGGAAGAATGGAAATGTATTGATGCATAGCTCAACTCCCAGAAGGTGTCCAACCAGCATCACTGAAGTTAAAGAAGATCCAAAACCACTTGGGAATTCAACCCCCCAATCCTCAGCTATGGAAGATGAGATAGCTTCATTGTTCCAATACCCACCTTATGAGTACTTAGAGAAAGAGTTTGGTTGTGATTTCTTATGTGATTTTCCAAATCCACAGACTCTTATTACTACTGATAAATCAAACAAAAGCATCAACAATGAAGGAAATGCAATTCCACGTTTAAATCTTCCTCACAATCAGAACAGATTGTCTCCTCCTAAATCTTATGTTCATGGCTCTGCACAACAATATGTCTGCCCTGAGAACAGTAACGTTATTGATTTCTCTCACTTGTCAAAGCCAGGAAAGATTGGATTGTCAAATAAACTGCAGAAGAAAATTCATTCGGCGGGAGGAGAATCTTCTTCAATGATGACAACAGAATCTAGCATTTGTGGAAGCAACCAAGTTCAGAATTGTGTCAATCTAACTAATAGCTTGAATAACAAAACAACAACCGGTTTGCCTCCGAAAAAATTCAAAAAATGCTTGGAGAGAAGCTTTTTATCAGAAAGGGTAAGGACAGATACGTTTGAAGTGACTGGTACTTCATCATCAGGTGGGTCTGGATTTAGCATTAGAGCAACTCCACAAGAGATGAACAACCAAAGCTATAAAAGAAAAGGAGTAGAAATGGAAGAATCATGTAGCTTGAGTGAGGTGTCAATAGAGCTCTTGCTTTCTCCTCTATTATTATTATTTTCTTAAAATCATAATGGAATTGATACTAATCAAGACTTGCAGGAAGGAGACTACGAATCTGCGGATGGAAAGAAGCCAGTTCAAAGATCCCGTAGAACCCGAGCTGCTGAGGTTCATAATCTATCAGAAAGGGTAAGCACAGATAAGTTTTGAAACATGTAAAATTAAAAAATACACACATGCTCTTACCTATTGAAAAACTTGTAGAAAAGAAGAGACAGAATCAACGAAAAGATGAAAGCATTACAGGACCTCATACCACATTGCACCAAGGTAGAAAATTCAAAATTCTTCACTTTCAATCTATCATTCAAAACTACTTCAGATTTCTATCATTATTCACATAAGCCAATTTCAATGTTGTTATCTATTGCAATGATTCAGTCAGATAAAGCATCAATGTTAGATGAAGCAATTGAATATTTGAAATCACTTCAACAACAAGTTCAGGTGGTGAAATATCAATATTTGATTTATATATCATAGTATTCAATTTCAAAAATCATTTGTGTTCTTTCTCAGTTAATGTGGATGGGAAGCGGCATGGCAACAATGATGTTTCCCAGCATTCAGAATTTTATGGCTCAAATGAGTATGGGGATTGGCAGAGGTCCCATGCCTACATTGAATAATTTGGTTCAATTACCAAGAGTTCCACTAGTAAATCAACCTATGCCCTCAGTTGTAGCTGCAAATCAAATGCCAATGTGTCCACAACCCTTCAGCCATTTGAGGTTTCCAAATCAAATGAACAATTCTCAGATGCCTGAATCATTTCCCCCACACCTTGGCTTCCATCATTTACAGCCACCCCCACAGGTTTCTACTTTTCCTTATTATTTTGCTGCATTTCTTTAATTATTCTGTGTGCGGAGTCCGGACGTCATCCAGAGAACAATAGAAATGCACCATGTCATCCCAAAGGTGTATCACGCTCGGTATCGAGCTGTACAGAGCGCCAATATCGTTCGGTACCAAACGCTACTGGACGGTTCTCCCGTCCGGTGTCCGCACAGAATAATCTCTCGTGGTGTGGAGAGCATGGTTAATTTACTTTTGTTACAGGCAATGAATTTATATACATATGGATCCCATTTAGCGCAGCAGAATCAGATGGGAGCAATAAATAGAAGCAGTAACTTGCCGACTGATGGATTACCTCCTGATAACTTTCAAAATGGCAAATAGGTGACAATGTGAACTTTTCTTCTTCTTTTTTTTTTAGCTTTCAGATTTAGATTGGCAGTTTTCAAATTGCTACTTTTCTACCCATTAATGTATTGAAATGGAAATAAACTTTTGCACTGTCTGCATGCAAATTGTTATATTTCTGCTGAATGAAAAAAAAAATTTCTTCTTCTATTTTCTATTTTAATTTTTATATATCTTTTCAATTGCTTAAGTGAATGAAATCACATAGAGAAGGAAGCAGAGCTGAATATAATACAATGCTTTTTTTTTTAATTTTTTAATATAATGCCATGCATTGTTCTCTATGGTTTTTTATTTTTAATGCGAATCAAAAATAGTTTTTATCATTATTATTTTAGCTTTTCTCAATATTTGTTTTGCTGTATTGTACTGAATTTAATTGAATTCATCAGGATTTTTTTTAATTGCTAGAAATATAACAAAATAAATAAAAATATATTTTGAGTGTCCAGTCTTGATGTGAAATGGCAGACCAGCAAGATTGTTCACATTCATGAACGCATTCAATTAATAAAAATAATTCAGCTTTAATGATGTGATGTATTCTTCCACTATTTTGACTCTTCTGAGATAAATTAAAATAATGTTGTCCTTAGATATGTAGGGCTTAGAGTAACGAGAAGGAAAATGAATATTTTAATAAAAAATATTTTTAAATAATTTAATTGAATAAATATCACAGTTGTCAGATTCCAAATTCTGAATAAGAAAATAAAAATTCATATTAGGTGATTAATAGCTAATATAAAACTTATAACTAATTATGATAAGAGTACTTTAATATATTATGAAAAGGTTTGATATTGTTGTTATTATAATTTGATTGATGAAAAATTAACAAATTATTTTTAACAAGAAAGGGCATATCAATTTTTTATATGAGAAAGAGAATGTTTTTATTTTTATTTTTAAAAAATTAATAATAAAAATGAATTTGTTAATAATTTTAAATAAATATGATAAACTATTGATTACATTGAAATTAAACATTTAATAATATGAAAGGAATAACCTATCTCATCTTATTCAAATTTTAAATTTTTGTCTAAATTTTTTTTCATTGACAAATAAATACAAATTATTTCAGATAAAATAATTTCAAAAAATATTTCAGATATAAACTTATAAATAAAATATTTTTACATTCCTATTGATTCTTCCAAGCCAAATGCACCCACAAAGAGGAGTGCGTTAACGTTTCCTCAGCAAATATAGAAGTATTTCTTACATGCATGGTAGCAATTGGGCCATCTTTGAGTAGGGGTGTCAATATTTGACACGACACGAAAACCCGACTCGGATCCGACCCGAAAAATTCGGGTTGGGCCTGACCCGATTTCAAAATGGGCCAGGTTCGGGTTCCCGTATTTGACCCGTTTGAAAAAATAGGTCGGATTCGGGTTGCTGGGTCAACCCGAAAACCCGTTTAATTTAAAAAATTTGGATTCCCGCCCGCTGCCCGGCCCCCGCCCGCGTCCCGCGCTGTTGCTGACCCGTTAATGTTTCCTCAGCAAATATAGAAGTATTTCTTACATGCATGGTACCAATTGGGCCATCTTTGAGCACGAGAGGAGTAGAAATACTAAGTAGTGTAACAATTATCTTTGTACCTTCCATTTTTAACATGAGAGAATATCACAAACATATAAATGTTAAGCTTAAGAGGGCATTGAGAAATGAAATGGCTTCAGCGCCTAAGAAGAAATGAAGATATCTAAGATTCATGATGGTGGAAAGATGAGCCAGAGCATCAATAATTTGATTGACAGTGGATGGACAGTTATATGTGATCAATGGATAATCTACATAAACAAAATATTTTGTTCATGTTGATGCACAATAATGGATTCAATGTGGAGATGATAAATCTCAAAAATAAAATAAAGATTTGAGCTCAATGAACCAAGTACATAGTTCTTGTTTAAAAACATTGAGGGAATTATGAAGTTGACATACATGTTGTGATAGCAAAAAAAAAATAGAGATGGCCACAAATGAATGTATTGTTTGTTGTGCAAACAATCACACGACGAAAATAATAAATCACACAACACAAACACAAAAATACAATGATTTAAGTGGTTAGACGAAAATACCTACAGCCGCGGGAAGGGGATGATGATTTCACTAAATTGGGGGAATATACATGAATTACAATGAGATCTATATTCCTCTCATACACTCAACAGTAGCCCCCATGACTTTATTTATAGATTTGAGTCAAAGTAAATTAGGAAAAAGTTTTCTAATCAAGTCCCTAATTAATGTAATAATTAGATCCCTTAAGTAATGCATCAATCAATTCTCTAATCAAATCAACTTAATTAAGGAAATAATTTATTCCCTAATCAATTACAATAATGAGTCATTAAAACTTTACAAATAAAGCTTTATTATGATTTGGAAATAAATCCAAATCAATAATCTCCACCTCATCTTTCACTTTTGAAAATGAAAGATGACAAATCAGACTTCAATATCATGACGACTGCACCCTGATGGTTGCCAATCAAGCCGAGTGTATTTCTTCAAACAAGTGGAAAATCAGTCATGAGTCTTGCACCACTATCATAGTGATCGCCTCTCTTAGCATGCATCAACTATACCCTTCAAATACCTCAGGATATTCTTCACAGCTTGCCAATGACTCCTTCCTTGATCATGTATGAACCTGCTCACAATGCCAAATGCTTGTGCAATATCTGGATTATGCTACTCCAAAATGAGACAAAACTGCGTTACAAGTGCCTAGTGAACACAGGTCGATGGATTCTTAACCACTGGAGAGAACACCTCATCATAAGCAATCCCTTCCCGTTATACAAAGCCTTTTGCCACCAACCTAGCCTTGTATTGCACATCAGTTTCATGAGATCCTTCCTTCTTTGCACGCATCCATTTGTACCCAATGACTTTTCTTCTTCGAGGAAGCATTAGCAACCTCCAAGTAGCATTCTTCTGAAGAGACTCCATCTCTTCTTTTATAGCCCTCTTCCAAAGATCACCATCGGGACTGTCCACAGTTTTTTATAGTGACTGGGAACTTCAGCCTTCGTGGTTGAAAGTACAAATACAATGTGATCTCTCAACCAAGTTAATTTTGGGACATTCTAGCGCCTGAACCTGTTCTTCCCAGTAAATTTTTGAGGAGGAATCTCATCCTCAACATCATCTTCTACCTCATGATCTACAACTGTATCAAGTACATGGGTAGAAATGATCTACCTCTATGGAGCCAATGGAGTTACATCAAACTCCAACTTTTGCAATGTATCTACAGTCCCAATAGAACTCTCCACATGCTTCGAGTCATGGGGTTTCAACATGCTCTCCTCATCAAAAGTAATATCCATCCTAATGATAATATTCTTCTCTACCAGATCATAGAGTTTAAAGCCCTTGACTCCACACCTGAAGCCAATAAAGATCACCTTATTTGCCCTTACTTCTAGTTTATCGTTCGGAACATGATAATAAGTTGAACACCCAAACACTCTTAAGTGCTCATAATCTCTAGTAGGATGTCCAAACCACATCTCCTTTGGGGTTTTATTTTTAATAGCTATAGAAGGCAGATGATTCACTAAGTAATAGACATTGTCTATTACTTCAGCCCAATAGACTGTATCCAACCATGCCAATACTAGACAACATAAACCAAACTTTCTCCACCAAAGTTCGGTATATCTTCTCTACCACTTCGTTCTGCTGTAGTGTCTCTCTAACAGTGAAGTGATGCTATATCCCATATCTCTAGCATTCCTATAAGAATGCATTTGAAGTATTTTGCTTTTATTGTCTGGTCTGATACACCGAATCCTTTTGCCAATTTGAGTCTCAATCCATTTCTTCCAAATTTTAAAGATCTATAGTACTTCGCTGTTGTGCCTCAAATATATATGGAGTAATCATTAATAAAAGAGACAAAGTATTTCCGCCCATCGAATGATACTATCTTAGTTGGGACCTAAACATTTGTGTGAACATACTCCAAGATTCCATTTATATTGTGGATGGCATTACAAAAGGATACACGTGTCTTCTTGCCAAACACATAATATTCATAAAAAATGAGCTTGTAGGTGTTTGCTCCTTTAATCAATCCTTGCTTCACCAAAGTCATAAGAAAAGCCTCTCCGGCATGAGCTAGTCGTATATGCCATAATTCAGTGGCATCAGAAGAATCATCAGCAATATCAGCCGATTCAATCACGGTTCTTCACTAAATATAGTAAAGGTTGTGGCGATGAACTCCTTTCAAAAAAAACCAAGCTCTATAATATATCTTCATAACTCCTACCTCAATGACTACCATGAAGCCCTTGATCTCTAAAACCCCAACAAACAACAAATTCTTCATAATATCAAGAACATGTTTCACATAAATCAACATTCTCACAGTACCATAATGCATTTTGATGAAGATACTCCCTACAACAACTCTATGAGAAACCTAATCATTTCCCATGGTTATAACACCACTGTCAAGCTCCTTATAGGTATAGAACCACTCTCTTGTGGGATAAACATGATATGTAGCACCAATATTCAAAATCCATCTTGAATCATCTAAATACAAACTCTGAAAAACTACATATAATGATACATCTGAATCTTCATTTTGTTCTTTCATGCTAAAGTTAGCCTTAGTGGAAACTCCATTTCCCTTCTCCTTCAGCTTCAGGCAATCTTTCTTCTAATGTATAGTCTCCAAATATAAAGCACATTGATTCTTCCCAAGACTATGCCCACTAGACTTTCCCCGCTTTCTGCTACCACCCCTTTTATTCTTCTATTTCTCATATCTTTCTTGTTGGAGTGTGAGAGCATCAGCTAAATTTATCTTTGCAAACTCCTTGTCCTAACATCGAAACTCTTGATTCAGTAATACATTAGTCACATCATCATAATTCAATAGCTCCATCCTATGAATGAGCATCATCGTGAAATTTCCATACTCACCCGAGATTGAATTCAATAGAAGGAGCGCATTGTCTTCATAACAAATTCAAAAGATCTGTCAAAAGCTTTATGAAGCCATTCAAATGCTCATCAATTATAATCTCATGTCTCATCTGAAACCTATAAAGCCACTGTTTCATATGGGGATGATTCTCTACACTCTTCATTAGATACTTGTGTTCCAAAATCTTCCACAGCTTCACAGCAGAATTAAACCTCCATCACCCC
The DNA here is from genome assembly GCF_001605985.2 of Dendrobium catenatum. Classification (NCBI taxonomy): domain Eukaryota; kingdom Viridiplantae; phylum Streptophyta; class Magnoliopsida; order Asparagales; family Orchidaceae; genus Dendrobium; species Dendrobium catenatum. The sequence continues at coordinate 3,471,162 of NW_021319004.1, read as the reverse complement.
ATACTTGATCTCCTTAAATAGGCAATTTTTTATCAAGCCACAATAACTCTGGTTCATCTTGAGCCAATCTCTCTCTAAAATCTCCTTAGGACGTTCATCGCTCTCCAAAACTTTCTCCAAATTCAAAGAACATAGGGCATCCATCACCCCATATCGGCACATGCCAAAGTTCCCGTTGCCTTCAAATTTCGTCACATCAATTTTGACGGGATGTGTAATCACCTGATGAATCAACGCCTTCTTCACCGACAAAGTGGATGTATCCATGGTTCCACTGGATTTCATTTCCACCAAATCGTAACTTCCTTATGACATTGGAATTGCACAAATCCGGCTAAGCAATAATCCAAAAAAATCAACAACCTTTAGTTGCTTGATATGACTAGATCACGTCTTAGAGATTTACTCTCGTTTTTCAATAAATTGCCAAAAATTCCACTGAAATCCAACTCCGATACCACTTGTTGTGCAAACAATCACACAGTGGAAACAATAAATCACACAACACAAATACAATAAACATGACAATTTACATGGTTCGATAAAGATGCCTAAGTCCATGGGGAGAGAATGATGATTTCACTAAATTTGAGAAACAAACAGGAATTACAATGTGCTCTCTCTTTGTCTCATGTACTCAAAAGCAACTTCCAGGACTCTATTTATAGATTTGAGCCAAAGTAAATTAGAAAAAAGCTTAATAATTTAATCCTAATTAAATTCCTAATTTATATAATAATTAGACCCTCTAATTAATGCATCAATCAAATCAACTTAATTAAATAAATAATATATTCCCTAATCTATTACAATAATGAGCATTTAAAGCTTTATAAATAAATATTTATTTTGATTTGAAAATAAATCCAAATCAACATTATTAACATCTAATTTGGAAACATATCATTTTCTATAGATATTGATGCTCATAAACATTCAAATATTTATAAATTTGATGGCCTAGTCAAATGTTTCAATATAGTCATTTGATGGGTGTTGAAAACTTTTCATGATAAGATATGCATGCTTTGTACTGATTAATGTGATTTTCATTAAGATGTTTGATTCAAAACACCTAGTGGCATCCAATAATGATGAGATTAGAGTGGAATAATACCCTAAATGCTATTTTGAAGGAAGACATTTATCTTAGTGTAAATGACATATCTCTAGTTAGGGTTTTAAGGGCTCATTGAGTCATGGTGGTTGTATGAGTAGGCTATGAGAGATATCTTATAATAAGATAGGAGAGTTTTGTGAGAGGTTTATGTTATATGTGGAATTTGATTGTGTTGATCAATCATGTTGTTATGTTGTCTCAGACCTCAAGTTTGTTGTGCTTGCTGGGGGGTGCGGGGGTTTACCCCTTGCTTTGGTTGGGGTGCTTTGCACATGATTTTTTTTTTCGTACAACACCCTGGCGCTGTGTTCCCGAGCACCCCATCGTTGAACAACAAAGAGTAGAGCACCACAACGGTCTAGATGCAACGCCACAATAGATCAAGACAAAGGTTCAAGCACCGCAACACTCCAAATTGGCGTCGTAGCATTGCGAGATGGACTGGATGGTTTTATTTCTCGTTTTTTCTGAAGGGTTTCGTCCATTGGAGTTCTTTACTTGGCTTGCTCTTGAATTTTGAATAATTAGACATAGAGAAAGGTGCATGTGAGAAGAGAAACAAGAGAGTGAGAGAGAAGAGATATGTGTACTTATTTCTCCCAATTTCATAGTGGATTTATTGCTGTGGTATAGCTCCATGATTTTTTTTCCTTATTTTTGGTTTTTTTCATATTAAATCTTGGTGTCTTTTACTTTCTTGTTTGTTTCGTCATTGTGGTGTTTGCTCCTCATCCCCAACAGCTTAACAATGTTAATTTTGGATCTTCTAATCATGTGATAAGATTTAGATGACTCATCATAATTTTGTTCGATAGAATTTGAGTGTCTAGAAAAATTCAATGAAAATTTTATTGATTGAATTTTCATCATAAGTTATCAAAAATAATCTCTTTTCCATAGAGAATACATGTTCACAATTGATTTGCTTTTATTCTAATGAGTTCATCCCTTCCATCAATTTTTTTACTATTTTATAAAATAACTGTAGAGAAAGTAATTTTTTGAAACCGTTATAAAAAGCAACGCCTTTTGTACAATTTATTTGGAAAAAAAAAAAAGCAATGGTTAAAAAAAATTATGGCTGCGATCTAAAAAGTAAAGCCTTAGGTTTCATTTGGGATAGCTTCCTTATCACTTTTTAAAATAATTTTTTAGTACAAAATTTCTATTTCAAAAAAAAAAATCTACTAAAAAAATGTTTTAAAAAGTAATAAAAAAAGCTGTCCTAAACAAAACCTTAATTAATCACAATGGCGATGAGGAGGATCTACTCGTTACAGTGAAACAGTTTTGATACCACAGTAGCCTTTGGTAAAGTTGAAATTGTATTGCTTGTACGCGTTTGTAAGACATTTATAGACAAGATTGCAAGCCCAAGAGTGGCTAGTAACAGAAATGGAAACGTCAGAAGTTGGCAACAGAAAATGAAATCCTATATGCTCATGATTACAAGATAGTATTTATCATAACAGCTTGTATTCAGAATCATTTACTTTGACTGAGAAGATATTTCCTTAATGAGAGATAAATCAAAGAAAATCAATGCCGAGTCTAATCTATCGAAGGCCGAACACATTCATCTCAAAAACATAAGTCCAAACGTGAAGTCCAATTATTTATATTTCTTTATCAACATAAATTGAAAGCTTCAAGGGGCACATACCCACCCTGAAAATAGAAATATATTCAGTAGAGAGGGCTTTTTTGGAATTTTGCCCCCACTCTAAGAACTTTTTTACCCTCAATTTATTAATCGTGACCATCCCGCCTCCCATCGTTCGCAGAATCACAGTCGAAGGCTCGAAGCCCTCTCGTTCCATCGTTCGCAACTCGCAAGATCAGATCGCCTTCGCAATCGCCAGCCTTCGCATTTGCAAATCGCAAGAGTTTGCCCACCCTAAAAAAATGGTCTGGATCCACCCCTAAAAAGACATAAAAAATATTCATGATCTTAGATAATTTGATATTGCATGAAGATTACCAACCACTTAGTGCCCTTTCAATTAAAGACAACTACGAATTGAAAAAACATATTTGACAAGTATAAAAATTGCAGCTTCAATTTTCTGGAGAAAAACATCACAGTTCAGAGTCCAAACCTATGCTCATTCAGCTTTTAACAGAGCATGCTACCTGGTTAATGGAAAAATTATTACGCGCGGTGTCCGAACGCGTTCGGAGGCCAATCCGAATGTATCATGTCACACAATATACAGTGCATTGGATGACGTGGCGTGTCAGAATTGACCTCCGGACACATTCGGACACTGCACAGAATAATCTTTCTGGTTAATGATGTACAGTGACCAGCCAATCAAGATAAAAAAAAACGAGATATTCAGTGAACTTTCCAACCTCAAATTATTAACTTAGATTCCCAGTCTTATCATTTCCTACAGAGAAAAGAAAGGGCCCCAAAAGATATATTAGTATATGCATTTATGCTTGATACTGTACAAAGCTTTCTGGTTAGTATTTGATGTCCGGTGGGTCATGACAGCTAGGGATGTCTCAATGGCAGTGCCTGCTAGCCAAGAGCATCCCTGCTAAGATTGTTTACGGGTCCCAAGAGAATCCAGCCACATATAACTTGGTAACAAAATCAACTCACTAAGAGCCAGCCACACATTTGCAGGGTTGATGACAGCTCCCTTCCCTTTGTTTCCTTCCTTGATGTGGAAGCTTGAAACAGCCCGAGAGCTTCTGTAGGCCCCTTGTCTCAGACTGGTACAGTTCATTTACTATGAACACCTCATAAGTCTACACCTATATTGTAGCTCTCCTAGTGCCCATTAATGGGGGCAATGGACCTTTCTTTGTTATTTACAGAGGTGGGTAAGCCGCAAGGCTTTGATAGTTTATCCCATTGAGTTAGGTGATGAAGTAGAATAAGAGATATAATTACATAAAATGATGCAGGGAATAAAGCCAATTAAAATAGGGAAGGCAGATCGGACAAATGAGCAGATGATGAAGCTATCCTTAGTTTAAAGAGTGAATGCCAAAGCCATATGTAATAGGACAAGCAATGTGATCATTTAGACATTGAATCTGCACAGGACAATCTTTTTTTTTGGGACATTTAGGCCATTTAAGGCAAACTCACACACACAACGCATACACATGGACTCGAACCTTGGACCCCTTAGTTGGAAGCCTAAGCTCTCAACCAATAGGCCAAGGGGAGTTGTGTCACAGGACAATCTTTCAGTTTTATCTAATAATTTGGCTCTCCAAAAGACTCTTGGTTTTGCCAAGAGAGAATTGAATGAGGGAAATTTTGAAATAAACTTTGAGAAATTTTGTGCAAGTGATTCTAAGCATTCTAATAGCCTCAAAATGTTTTATTTATAGTCCTACAGGTAGTATCAAAATACTTCCCTATGACTCGAAAAGAATTCATAAGAAGAAATTTAACAAAAAATAATTTTCATGCAAAGAGAATTTTAGCCCATGCATAGCAGATTACGAGTTTACAAAGACTGCTTGAGTAGTTTATGGTGACCCACAAACTTAACAAAGGCCTATAGAATTTTATTGTTGGCCCACAAATGCTCGAGAGAGATATACATGGTTGGTCATCCCAAGACACGGTAAGCATGATTATAGTAACCCATTAATCTATTTGTGGCGACCCTTTAAATAAATTAGTTGTATAATTTGATTTGAAGGGATTTATATTCTTCTAACTCATTTTATTAACCTAACAACTATGGGCAGGATAAAAAATAGAGTGATAACTTAATTCAAATAATATTTTAACAATTATGATACAAAATATTTTATTTAATTTATGCTATCATTTCATCAAACGGAGGCCTTCCGATGACCCGGTTAGGAAAGTTGAGGTATTAAATTTGACTTATGTTAACAAAGGTAGAGGTAGACCTAAAAGACTTGGTTAGAAAATATTAGAAATGATCTTTCTTTATTAGATTTAAATGAGAATTTGACTTTTAACGGGACACAATGGCGAAAAAAGATTTATATAGCTGACCCCTCGTAGTGGAGAAAAAGGCTTGATGTTATTGTTGTTCATAAACGATGGACTTTTAGATATTACAAGAGATAACACCAACAATGTAAAAGACTCAAATATTAATAGATTTAGTCATTTCTCAATGTTCTCTTGGTCACTAGATAATATCTCTAAGTTACATCAATTCATTTTTCACAACCCTTACATCTAACCAATCCTATAACCACTTAATTAAAATATTAATACATACAATCATATATATAATACATCAAATAGGCTCATCTCAATGACTCATGGGTTTACTAAAATAAGCTTCTTATGTTTTATGATAACCGAATTTAAATGAGAAAGAAAAATGCATTAAAGGCCGAATCCAACAAGCTCATTATATATGTAGAAGTTGGAAAAGGTAAGTTTAGTTTATAACTGCAAAATAGTAATAAATACTATAATGAATGGAAGTATTAGTCATGTTGCCCAGCTACACTATACGCATACATATGACATAATCTTGACAGATATGCCCATTTCAGATGTTAATGCAGATCTAACAAAGCAGAACTTAAGCATTAAGGGTATATTTCCATGATCTTGATCATAATTGAGGCTTAGTAAGTGAAGTCCATGTGCTTCCAGTCTCATTCAATGGTGATTGAGATCCTATCCTATAACTTTCCATTCATTAAGTTGGATGACTGTGTGCTTGTGCAGCAGCAATCAATCTATAGTGTACTTGGACCACTACTGATCCTGAACCACTAGCAAAATCATAGTTCTTAGTCTTATCTAAAAATCCTTCTCATAGTTACCTAATTGGTAAATAAAAAATAAGTTTAACATGGTCGTTGAAGCATGCGCAAACGCCCCTTCTGTTTTAATGTGTTGCAATAACAATGCCTTCGGTATGTCCTTTATGCTTATGGTACTTACAAGTCAATCAAAAGTCAAAATTAATCATGCCATTATTCTAATTCACAGAGGTGAAAACAAAAATAAGTGAATATTAATCTTGAAATATTTTATAAGTTGGACTAACAAGCATACTTTTCAAGATAAAGAACTATTCCACTGAATATCTAAAATTCATAATTTCTACTGCATATCTAAAATTTGAAATTTCTACGGCATCTCAAACTTAAAAGAAAATTCTATAAGATGGTGGTGAAACCTAAAATGTTTTCTGGTGCAAAATATTGGCCATTAAAAGAGAAGCATAATATTAAATTAAGTGTTGCAGAGATGAGGATGCTTAGGTAGATGAGTGGATTTACTCGTAGCGATGGGATATGAAACGAGCATATACATGAAAATGTTGGAGTAGCTCTAGTAAAAGATAAGATTTAGAGAGAGTCGTCTTAGATGGTTTGGTCACATAAAACTGCGGCCTTCTAATGACCTAGTTAGGAGAGTAGATGTATTAGATTGTTAACCCCTACACATCAAATCACGCTCAAAAAGGGGCAAACCAGCGTGCTTCAACACGAAGCATCACTTGAATGGTCAAACGACCTTCAATTGCCAAACAGACTGCGTCGTTGCAATCAAGACGTCGATTTCACCTAAGAGGGGACCCCTCACAGTCAAATTGGACGAGATCAATCCAAAGGAACAACTGAAACCCGAAATCGACGCTTGACGTCGCCCAAACGACGTCCGACCGCAGAATGTATTTCGCCGTTGCGTTTGGAAAGTCGTCAATATCCAAAAGTGGCTATCAATTTGATCAATTAAAGTCGCGCGATGAGATCAACGAGGATCCCGATGCAACGACGTGCGAATCGAGGAAATTGTCACGCGACATTGCCCAAATGATGTCCAATAACAAAACAAACTTCATCATTGCGATAGTTTGGTTGCATCATGTATGCTTTTTATTCAACCAATCGAATGAACATTTCAGAAAGTAGAATGAAGTGGCATGGTGAACACCAATTGGATGCATTACCTCCAAGTATCAATTGAACTTTGGAGCACCTGACGTGCGTATATGATACAAGTAAATTCATCTGAAGGTAACAACAAAGGAGAGTTGGTGACTTACTTGCGATGGTACAAATCATGGGCATCACTTTATTTTGTGACCCCAACTCAACCTCTTGAAATATACTATCTCAGATCTCCTAGCCAGTGGGGCTAATATAATATCTCAGATCTCCTAGCCAGTGGCTAGTGGTACGATATTTAAATTAATAGTTTTATTTTGACATCTCTAGTTCTTTAAGTCCTCTTTTAATAATTTGTGCACTATCATCAAGAAGGTGAATTACTTTATACATAGACATGGCATCACCAAACCATTTACAGGTGGGCATGGGGAGAATGACAGCTCAATTTAGCTAGCTCTTGATGATATCTTGGAGCTATCAAGCAGAGTGGAGCAATCAACTCATAATATCTAGAATGGGATAGCCTAGAATTATAATTCAAGGTTTAAAATTGCACAATTGGTTACTAAGAGATTTATTATCTGTAAGGCAAGGCATATGCCTCAAAGCATTTTGAGGCGTAAATCTTAAAATTTAAAAATTATGTAAAGTGAAAATAAAGATTAAAATTGATTTTTTAACAACCAAATAATATATTAAAATATGACATTAACTTTCTATTGAACTATGAAATAACAAATTAACGTATATATGAAACAAAAATCGCACAATATATAAAGTGACAAGTGACAAATTGTATAAAATAGAATTGAAATCCAAACATTACAAGAGTAAACACACAAAATATAGGAATTGCATAAAAATACTTGAGTACAAACAAATATATATATATATGGAAAAAAAATTTCAAACAAAATTTGAAGGGTTTTAGAATACGTAGAAAGGAAATAAATTTTTAATGGAGGAGGTGGCGGTGGTCTGCGACTCCTAGGTGATCCCCGACAATGGTTACGACAGAGGCAAGGGATGGTAGGGGGTTGGAGGTAGGGGTGTAAACGAGTCGAGTCGAGCTCGAGTCAATGGGTGTTCGAGCTCAACTCGCGAGTCCAATACCGAGCTCGAACTCAAGTCGAGCTCAACTCGTGATAGTGTAAGGAGCTCATTGAGGCGCTCAATTTCCCGATTTCCCAGTTTCCCGCCCAGATTTTCCGGTTTCCTGCCCGATTTTCATTCCTGTTTTTGTTTTTCCACCCTATTTCCCGCTCGGTTTGGAAGCCTGTTGCTTTGGAAAATACTAAAAGCCTGTATATCTCCTCTAATGTAATTAATGTTGCCGCTTTGTTAGATTATTTAAATTTTATATAATTTTTTTTTGAAATATTCACTGTTTTGTAAGGATTAAAGTTGCAAACGTATTTATATCTTTATTGAAGTTGTAGCATTTTTATTTTGGAATAGATGTTAAATTATATATAATTTTTTTGAAACTTTCACTGTTTTAGTAATGATTAAATTTTATGTAATTTTTATTTGAAATATTAATAATAAATTTGACTATTTTAAATATTAATTATTAAAAAATATTAAAATACCAATTTGAGCAGGCTCACAAGCACATGAGCTGAGCCTCATCGAGCTCGAACTCGAGCTCGTTTAGTGAATTCGAGCTCGAGCTCGACTCGTGAGCTCGATAAACTTGGCTTGCGAGCCTATAAACGAGTTGAGCTCGAGCCTGCTCGCGAGCCGGCTCGGCTCACTTACGCCCTTAGCTGGAGGTCAAGGCAATCGAGAGAAAGCTACTGTGGCTCAAGGGGTGTGAAGAAACAAATTAAAAGTACGTCACATGAAAATATTTGATTGAGATTAAATTGATTGATCTTTTGCCCTTCTAAAGCTCTAATTTGAGAGAGTGCCAAAAAGGCTGGTTGTTCAATATAAAAACCTAGTCTTTCAATCGATTTGAGTCTGACACAGCCAAAATTTGATACTAGATTTATAAAATTTGTGTTTGATCAGGTCAATTTAAAATGGAAGAGCAAAAGTTGACCAAGAAAATTACAGCAAAAAGATGAAAAAGTTTCTACATGTATCCTGTTTAGCATGCATTGAAGGATCCTCTTAACTTTTCAATGGGTTCTATTTGCAAATGGCTGTAATGAGTTACTCATGTATAATAAGCTACTCTTGTAGTTAGTGAGTAAATCTTGTTTAGCATGAAGTCATGTATCATATAATCTTAAGCATGCTACAAACCAGATGAAAACATAGGCTTGATTTGTGCTTTTATTTGAGTTTTATTAAGTACGATGTGTTATCACTGTCAGCTTATGAATTTGCGTTGTTTATATTGCTTTCAAGAAGAATTGGATGTGTTTCTATATCATGTTGAAGTTGTTTTAAGGGCATACGATGAAATGAACATTGCCTTCCCATTGAATTATTTTAGTGCTTGCTCTTAATTAATATACATCACATCTGCTTCTCTCTAAAACAAATCATAATAGCCCAAGCTTCTCTGGTTCATGGCACTCGAATCAAGTCACAATAAGTGTGCGGTTGTGATGCATCCAACCTAAGATGATATAGTCAAGATGAAACGGTCTATCTGGTCCGCCAATAATGAAAACCACTAAGAATTACAGCACAAAGCAGATTGTAAATATTGTCACACCGTATTTCTTTGAAATTATTACTTTCATATAAAACGAAGAATATGCATACCTTAATCAAGTAGCAATTACAAATAAATCAGAATCTATTTAGGAACAATATGGCATGCACAAATCATTTTACCAAATCTGTCTAGTGATAATAAGACACACAAATAAGATTGCCTAACATAATAGGATGCAACAACTGATATGGAAGTTCAAATATTATTTTTTTAACGTTATAGATGCTCTAACACTAACTCCAACGTCACGCTACCTCAAGACTTTGTACAATAATACCTTTCTTTTAATACTATAAAATGATGTTTCTGATTGATGAAGTTGGCCGCAATAGGATGAAACTGAAGAAATAAGAATAGATAAAACATCAACTTTAAAATTGGAGAGAGTATACCAGCAACCAATTTGTCCTCTACACTTATACATCAGTAAGCTTTAGCAGAGATGACAGCACTTCTTTCATAGTTGGACGATCCTCGGCAGTGAATTTTGTGCACGACAAGGCTAGTTGCAGAACACCAACAGCCTTCTCTTCCTCCACTTTGCCTGAAAGATATATTTCAGGGTCTATTATGCTAAGAGCAGTACAAAATCCATCATCAAGGGCTTTTTCTACAAGCTGATTCAAGGTCAGCGGCACACCATCCTCTGTAATCCTTGTTGGCCTTTTCCTGGTGAAGAACTCCATCATAACTATTCCAAAGCTAAATACATCCACCTCTGTGGTCACCCTTGGCATGTACGCAAACTCTTCAATAGCAAAAGATAATCAATCAGAAATATATAAAAATGAATTTTTGCACTTTGTGTATCTTTACATATTTATGAAGTTATGCATTCAGAACTACTCATAGAAAGGGGATAAAAAAACTACCTGGTGCCATATATCCAATGGTTCCTTGAAATGCTGATGAAGTGGAACTGCTGCTTTGTTCGGGTAAATGAACACCAAGCATGCGAGAAGTCCCGAAGTCACTAACATGTGCTTCCCAGTCTTTATCTAGAAGAATGTTTGAAGGCTTGAGATCACAGTGAACAATGGGGAAGTCATATCCAGAGTGCAAGTATTCTAATCCACTGGCAATCGAAGTACAAACTCTTAACCTTTCATAAAGATTCCATCTACTTCGACATACATCCGGATCATGAATAATGGTTTCCAAATTGCCATTCTCCATGAACTCCAAAGCCAGAGCTTTAAGCCTCCCAGATTCCCAAGCATAACCCAAAACCCTGACTAGATTCCTGTGCTTTAGATGAGTCAAAGTCCTCAATTCAGTAAGAAAACACTTATCAGACTCGACGGGGAACTGCATAAGGTTCAGCTTCTTTACAGCTATAATCTGACCAGTGCCTTCAAGCCTGCCCTTGTAGACAATGCTCAAATTGCTGCTACCAATCACATTTTCACTGCTAAATAACCCAGTAGCTGATTCTAACTCACTTCGAGTGAACTTCTTCAATATAGGAATAAATGAAGCTTCCGATTTAAGATACAAGTCAGATTGTGGGCTTGGATTCTGCTTTTGCCGTCGTTTAAGGACCAGGATAGCCAGCACTACCAAAAAGAGCAGACAGAAAGATGACAATGCGACAACAATGATAAGTCCTTTCTTTGAGAACCTGCGGCTTCTACTCTTGCAGGAAGAGAAATGATTTGAACCACAAAGTGCAGGATTACCTAGCAAGCTGGACACATTTATGCTTTGAAATATCCCTATGTCTGGAATAGGACCTTCAAACCGATTGAATGAAAGGTTAAGATGTTTTAATTTTGTAAGGTTTCCCAAACTCTCAGGTATTCCACCACTTAACCCGTTATGAGAAACATCAAGAGAGGTAAGCTGTTTCAGGGCAGCTATGCTGGGTGGGAGTTCACCACTCAAATTATTGTATGATATATTCAAAGTTGTAAGAAGCTGTAAATATGGGAATAAAGTCACAGGTAATTGTCCAGATAGCATATTTACAGAAAGATCTAGGTATTGTAGATTCTTACAACCTTGGAGTGCTGAAGGAATGCTCCCGTAGAGATTGTTGTTTGAAATATCTATGGATTGAACCATCTCTAATGCACTGAACTCATTTGGTATAGAACCAACAAACATATTGTGTGACAGATTGAGATACATCTGCAAGTTCTTCAAGCCAGCAACCAATGATCCAGAAATAGGACCAGTTAAGAGATTGTGGGACAGGTCCAATGACAGTAGCTGATTTAGATTGGTCATGGATCTTGGTATGGAACCGTTGAGCTTGTTTCCACAGAGATTCAAGTATTGAAGTGACTGGAGATTGGAAATAGAATCTGGAATTCTACCAGAAAATTGATTAAACTGAATCCTCAGGCCATTCAGATTCTTAAGCTCAAAGATTTGCTCAGGAATTGCTCCTTCAAAAGAGTTTGCCTCAAGAGAGAGCCCCTGGAGAGCTGATAATTTTGAAATCTCTGAAGGGATTTGACCTGATAAGTTGTTACCACCTAGTTGCAAATCCAACAACATGCTAAGTTTTCCTAACTCAGGAGGGATGAAACCTGAAAAAGAATTGTAGCCTAAAACCAACTTTCTTAGATTGTTTAGCTTGCCAATAGCAGGGCTCAGAAATCCTGTGAGATTGTTTTCTGAAAGATCCAAAACGGAAAGCTTGGTACAATTGAACAAATCTTCTGGAATAGATCCTGACAATGAACTCCTTCCTAGTGAAAAGAACGTGAGGTTCTCCAACATACCCAAACCTGAAGGTATAACACCAGTAAATCTATTGTAAGTCAGACTTGCATTCACAAGATGGGTGCAGTTGCTGATGCTTGGTGGAATGGGTCCTGTAAATTGATTGGTATGAATGATTAATTTCTCCAGGTTATACAATGATCCGATGTCCAAAGGAAGTGGCCCAGATAAAGAGTTGAAACTGAGAGCCAAATAGAAGAGGTTGGTCAAATTCACAAATGTTTCAGGAATCTCTCCTGTCAATTGATTTTCATGAAGAGTTAGAACTTTAAGTGAACTCAAAGAACCAAGTTCTTCAGGTATTGATCCGGTTAACAAATTTTGAGAAAGTCCGAGAAATACTAAAGATTTGCAAAGAGATAGAGATGCGGGAATTGTGGAAGACAACCAATTGTCATACAACCGCAAAGCTTCTAATTTGACGAGATTTCCAAGTTCATCAGGAATGACACCAGTAAGCTTATTGCTATAGATGTTCAAGAGTGTGAGGTTTGTGCACCGGCCTAGCCCAGCTGGAATTGGCCCCTCAAGTTGGTTCATGAAGAGTTGGAGTATGGATAAATGCGAGAAGTTTCCAATCTCAGGAGGTATAATTCCTGATAAATGATTGTCACTGAGGTCTAGAATTTCCAAACCTTGCAGCCTAACAAATGAAGGAGGGAAGGAACCTACTAAGCCATTGGTGCTAGCCTTGAAGAATTTGAGATTAATCAAATCTCCGATGCAAGAAGGGAGAGAACCAGTGAGATTATTAGTGTCAAAACCCAATCCTTGTAACGACGTGCAGTTGCAGAGACTCTCTGGGATGCTTCCTTCTAAGACATTAGAACCCAGATCCAAGGCCTGAAGATTCTTACAGTTTCCAAGCTGAGCAGGGATTATACCCGAGAGTTGATTATCATAGAAGTCCAACTCGGTAAGTTCTAAGCATTGCCCAAGCTGAGGAGGAATTGATCCAGATAGTTTGTTTGAGCTGATCTCAATGACCTGAAGGGTGGAGATATTGCCAAGAAATGGAGATAAGATACCTTCCAGTTGCATCTGAATTAGAGTGATAGAAACTACAGCAGTTGAGGTAGGATCACAAGAGATTCCAGTCCAATTGCAATGGTGAATAGAGCTTGTCCAATTCGACAAAGCACCAAGAGGATCATCGCTTATTGAAGCTTTAAAAGCCAGTAAGGCCTCGAGTTGAGGGTCGGAGATGGATGAATCGGCAATGAGTAAAGAAGAAAGGAAGAGAATGAGAAGACATTTAAGGGATTTTCCCTGCCATTGAGCTGCCATGAATCTGAAGCAACAATGGACAGGCTTGGCTAATGAGATTGGTTACATCGAAAGATGATTTAAACTGATTTTAAAGAGAAAACGTATGATAGAATGCCGTCAAAATGTTTCAAACAAAAGAATTTTAGAAATCAATGAAGTCAATAAGCCTTACGTCAACCTTATGCAGAAAGCACTCATCAGTCGGAAGAGACAAGATGCCGTCATCCACTTGTTCGGTAAGTTCCATTTCAACTGTGTTGCCGACTTCAAATTTGAATGCGCAAAATCAGGAAACTAACCAGAAGGACTTAGATTAAAAAGATTAAAAACCATAAAACAAAAACTTTTTGTCTGTTCTTCGAAAGCCAAGAATGAGGTCAAAATTTAGGAGTGATTATCAGTGGAAAAATTGTGATGTTAGAAGACTTTAGTATCAGAATTTTAACAAATTTAAAATATCTTTATTACATTAAATTAGCTGCCACCACCTAATCCGTTCATACCTCAGCATCGCAAGAAAGGGACGGGTACGATTGAATCAACTGTTTTTGGGGGAAGAAATCGCCGGCTTTTCTTTCCACACGGTAATGCCAAACGATAAAGAGAAAGGCCAAAAAGTGAGCTTTGACCTTGGGCTGAGCCCGTCAGCGCGTCCACCGGAGAAATAATTCTGTAGGAGCCCGGAGGTGGTGTCTTCACTTCAATGAGATTTTGAATTTTACACGCATTCATATTGTCAGGTTGACCGACCTGATCCAGAAATTATCTGTTTAAATATTAGGGTTTAGGATTAGTGCACTTTTTAAAATGAACTATCGCAAAATTTTCGTACTTTTAGATTTTATCTCAATAAATTTTTCATAACGAGAAATGAGGAAAAGTCGATAAAGATGAAGAATGATTTCGAGAAAAAAACCGATGAAGAAAAGAGAAATTATAATTTTTTTCTATATACTTACGGAATATATAATTTTGAAAAAACGGACACTTGATGGATCTTCCTGTAGTCATTAGTTCATTTTATTTAGAAAATATTTGTAAAATTAGTTTACAAAACTTATACTTGACGAACCCAAAATCCTCACATGCGCCGACAGATATCAATTGCTTAAGGAGCAAGTTTAATATCTAATATGCATAAGGATCGTAGAACATAAAAAATTTAAAAAGGAGCGAAATCGGACCTCAAATCAAAGTTTGCATGATCCTGAATTTAATTTTGAAAATTTATAATTCATATCTGCATCGAAATTCACGTTTGATCGAAGACTCGACGTCTTTCTTAAGTAATTGATTGTAATCTGTTCACCCCTGGAGGTGATTCAGTCCTTTGTAACCAACTCAAAACCTAGTAGAACCATTTTCAACTGGGCTAGGCCTCGTGGTTTTTTCCCTTTCAAGGATTTTCCACGTAAAAAATTATTTGTGTTCTCTGTGTGTGCTAGTTATACATACAACGCTAAGACGTAGGATCAAATATCTATCGCCGCGTAATTTCTAGCCCGCAACAATAGTATAACTTTATTACCATAATAAATATAAATTTAGAATAAAAGGTTCAATAATTTTGTGAAAATTGACATTAATTATATGTCACATAAATACATAATAGCTATAATTGGTCATATAAATATACCCTTAAATTCATTTTAGATTAAAGTAACAATGTTATATTGAAATAGGATTGGTAACTCTTGCTAAAAATCATGTTAAATAAGAAGCTCCTTGACCTTTCTTCCCAACACTTCTTCAGGGCGCTTCTGATCAACGTACAATAAAGTTCCTCAATAATTGTCTCTATTTTTCAAGAAATAATTATATGCATACACCAGACCGTCCGGAGGCGTATCACAGCGCGCCACATCATCCGATACACAGCTACGACACACAACAAACAGGTTACGTGGCCCGTTCTGATTCGTCTCTGGACGGCATCCATTCCCAATAATTTCACCTATTTTTTAATCATTATCTTTATTCAAGATAAGTGATGTTATACAATTGGGTATGTAGGTTTTCCTGTATAATTCGTGCTTTAATCACTAATCTAGAATGACATTAAACATCACATTACTTGCTACAAGAAAATTTGAACCATTTTTTAATCTTTCAAATAAGGTTCAAAGATTGTTCGAGCAAGGTTTAATCATGGTTGGAATAATTTTTTAATAAGGTTCAAGCATAGTTCAAACGTTGTTCTTGATTGTTTTAATGCATGTAATGTTTCTAGAATAGTCTTTGTACACGTATAAATAAGTCTTTGGCCTTGTCCATTTGATATAAGAGAGAAAAATATAATACAATATCCTCTTTCTTCGTCATTCAAAACATCCTCCTTTTCTACTCTGTACAAATATTTTATCTCTAACAAAGCCTAAAGAAGCAGATTAAAAGAGCATGGGGAAGATTGCTATAGTGCATAGCATAAAAACAAGTAAGCTTGAGCTCACTGTATTTCTTAAGCTTACAAGTAGTGTCCCAAAATGGAAAAATTATTAGGACCTCCCACCTGACGTAGAACTACGTCCTCCCAGAGCTAAAATCGCGCTAAAAAATGAGAAATACCGAGCAAATACCGAGCAATACCAAACAATAACGAGGAATATCATCATGTGAAGACCAATGCCGAGTTATACCGAGCTATACCGAGCAATACCGAGCAATACAAAAAAATACCTAGTTTTTCCTAGAAAAAACTCGGTATTTTTTTGTATAACTCGGTATTGCTCGGTATAGCTCTGTATAACTCGGTATTGGTCTTCACATGATGATATTCCTCGTTATTACCAAATAATACATAGTAATACCGAGCAAAAACCGAGTTTTTTGGCGGTGGGAGGACGTAGTTCTACGCCAGGTGGGAGGACCTAATAATTTTTCCCCAAAATGAGATGAAGCTTTTGAATGATTGTGTTAAATGGGTTAAATAATTATAATTAAGTCTAACTAAACCCTCTAAAGCTTGTGATAAATTTGAGTTAGACTTCATTTGTGATAGTTTTTCACTTTTTTGTCGCTATTTTTCTGCTACTTTTAAAAAAATTTTGTATTAAACAACAGTTTTTAAGAAAATAAGAAAACTATTCCAAATGAAACCTTAAGTTCTGTTTGAGTCTATTTTAACTTTTTTAAAAGGTGTTGTAGAAAGCAACAACTTCCTAGAGGAAAAATTTCTTGAAAATAATAAAAAAAGATGAACAAATAAAAATTATGCTTGCGATTTAAAAAGTAAACTAAATAGAAAACTATCATGAACGAAATCTTAGGTTTCGTTTGGGACGGCTTTTTTATTGCTTTCTAAAA
>NW_021319004.1:3420150-3454101 GCF_001605985.2 Dendrobium catenatum | reverse complement strand
GTGTCGTCGTGCGATTAGCCTGGGATCAGCTTTCTCCTGATACCATGAAGAAACCCAATTCGGGTTACAGAAGAGCAAATAGATCTTGATGGAGGAATAGAAATATTATTCAATCTTCTTGCATTACATTACAAAGGGCTGAGTATAAATAGAGGTGATATGAGAGGGAATACATCTAGTACACGTGTCAGCTTGCCATAGGATAGTATCAGACATTATTTCTTTTGATTACATTGCTCTAACATTCCCCCGCAAACAGAAGATCGGGTAGCAATCGTGAGTTTGGATCTTAAAAATTTAAACCGAGCGGTTGATAAGGGTTTGGTTAGTATATCCGCTATTTGATCGATCGTGTTAATAGGAAGTAAACGAATGATGTTGTTTTGAATGTGATCACGGACGAATCGTTGATCGATTTCAATGTGTTTTGTGCGGGCATGAAAAACAGGATTGTTAGATAGAGCGATAGTCTACGTATTGTCGCAGTAGATGTCCACCGGCTGGTTGTGTTGCAGGTGAAAATTAGCAAGTAACCTTTTGAGCCAAATCGTATCTGCCGTGGCTGACGCTAGAGCGCGGTACTCGGATTCTGTTGAAGATCTAGACACGGTGGTTTGCTTCTTTACAGTCCAAGAAATTAGTGTATCACCAAGAAACGTGCAATACCCGGATGTTGATTTCCTGGTAACCGGATCTGAGGCCCAATCAGCGTCCGAAAACGTCCGTAGCTGAAGGTTTGATCTGCTGATCGGAAGACCAAAATCTGCGGATCCTTTAATGTACCGTAACAGTTTCTTGAGCATGAGCATGAGAGAATGATTTGGATCGTGCATATGTTGGGATAGAGCATTGACCGCATACTATATATCAGGTCTTGTAAGAGTTAAGTATTGGAGAGAACCAATAATTTTTCGGTATTGACAAGCGTCTAGCCATGGACGGTCCTCAGAAATAATATATGGAAGTTTTGTAAAGAGGGATTAGAGACCGAATTGCATTTTCTGCAATTCGGCCATTTGTACAATTGAGTTGGCATAGGAACTTTGAGATAGAAAAAACTTATCAGAGGTAGATTCAATTTGGATGCCGAGGAATTGTCTTGCCATTCCTAGTTCTTTTATAGTGAATTTGAGTTTCATATGTTCAACGATTGCTTGCATAGCTTTGTTGTTGTTGTCGGTTATGAGGATATCGTCCACGTATACAAGTAGGTATATTTGTACACTTTCTTTATGCATAATCATTAAGGACGGATCCGCCTGACTGTGCACAAAACCGATTTGTATAAGATAGGTAGTGAAAGTTGCATGTGTACCATTGTCGCGGTGCTTGACGTAGCCCGTATATTGCCTTTCGAAGCCTGCATACGTGGTTTGGTAGAGCCGTGTCTTCAAAGCCTTTAGGTTGGCGCATGTACACTGTCTCGTTGATATCACTGTGCAGGAAGGCATTTGCGACGTCGAGTTGATGAACATTCCGTATGTGGTATATGGCTATAATGAATAGTACACGAATGGTTGGTAGTTTTGCTACCGGACTAAATGTGTCCCGATAGTCCAAGCCGAATTCTTGTTGATTTCCTTGGGCTACTAGTCTAGCCTTGAATCGAGCTATCGAGCCATCCGAGTTGTATTTTGTCCGATAGGTCCATTTTGAGCCAAGAACGGAGCAGTTTGGTGGTGGCGGAACTAGTTCCCACGTACCCTGTCGTTGTAGCACATAGAATTCATCTGCCATAGAGTGCTCCAAGCAGCGTGTTTACTAGCTTCGTTGTAAGTAGTGGGATCACGGTGATTTTGTTGTTGGTGACTTAAATTGAGTCTTTGAACTGGCTTAAGCGAACCAGTTTTCGTTCTTGTTATCATCTGATGACGAGATGGAGATCCCTGTATTCGTTGAGGTATGGATTTGCCGATTGGTCTGTTTTGATCAGTGGGTGAAGCCACCGTTGTATCATTAACAGAGGTAATATTCTCGGTTGGGCGTGCAATAT
This sequence comes from Dendrobium catenatum, assembly GCF_001605985.2. Lineage (NCBI taxonomy): Eukaryota > Viridiplantae > Streptophyta > Magnoliopsida > Asparagales > Orchidaceae > Dendrobium > Dendrobium catenatum. The sequence goes on along the minus strand of NW_021319004.1, from coordinate 3,452,108 downwards.
GTTGATCGCACGTTGTGGTTGCCTGAAACGTAGAAACAGGAATGAGGAGATTAGACAGGATATTAGTTGAAACCGGTTGGGTAGTAGTGGTCCTATTTTTATAAGGAAAAACAAGTTCATTAAATTTAACGTTGCGAGATATAAGGACCTTATTTGTTACCAGATTTAGACACTTGTAGCCCTTCATTGTGTCAGAGTATCCTATAAATATGCAGGCAGCGGATGTTGGCATGAGTTTGTTGCGAGTGACCAGAGTAGAGAGGGGATAACACTAGCACCCGAATACACGAAGGTGTTCATACGATGGTGATACGTTGAACATGCGTTGAAGTGGAGACATGTTTTTGGTTGTTATTAAAGGAACGCGATTAATGAGATATGCAGCTGTGAGAGCTGCCTCGATCCAGTGCGTCATGGGTAATCTGGCTGTATGAAGCAGTGTTCTGGTCATAGTAATTATATGCCGATGCTTTCGTTCAGCTATACCGTTTTGTTCTGGCGTGTACAGACTTGAAGTTTGATGTACAATTCCGGTCGATCGTGTGAAGTTTTGAAAATTGTGATTTATAAACTCCCCACCTCCGTCGGTGCGTATTATTTTGAGTTTGCGATTTGTTTGACGTTCAATATAGTTAGTGAAATTAATAAAGATGTTAGTAACTTCAGCTTTAGATTGAAGCGGAAATAGCCAAACAAATCTAGAAAAGTCATCAATGAAAATCACATAATAGTTGTGCCCTGAATGTGAGGGAACCGGAGAGGGTCCCCACACGTCCGAGTGAACAAGTTCAAGCGGAGCGCTTGTATTGCTCGTAGATCGTTCGAAGGGGAGCTTGTGTCCCTTACAAGACAAACAAGAAGTACACGTAGACATTTGTGAATGTATTTGTAATGACGGATTCTTGCGCGATATTTTCTGAAGAATACGCCTGTGAGGGTGACCAAGCCTTCTGTGCCAATCAACCGAATATCTTGCAGCCGATAGAGCCTTTGGAGAGACCTGAAATTCTGTAGAGTTAATCTTGTAATGGAAATATTATTATCCTTTACAAGATTAGATATAGACAGAAGATTACATGAAAGAGATGGAATGTGCAGAAGACGAGAAAGAAGGAGCTTACTGGACGGGGTTGGAAGGATACCCGACCCCGAGTGGGCAATTGGTACCGATCTTCCGTCCCCGATAGTTACCATGTCATTACCATGGTATGAAGAGTAGTTGGTAAGATGATCTGTCGAATTTGTCATATGTGACGAGGCCCCCAAATCAATGTACCAATCAACGCCCGAGGTAGTATCATTGTTTGCAATGAGAGCATTATTGTTCTTGGATGGTGGCTGATTTGGAATGTAGTTGGCATTGAGTCTGTGCCAGCATGCGTCCGCCTCATGACCTCTCTTCTTGCAGATTTGACATTGAACGCCGATGGATTGCGCCGGTTTGTTGTATACGGTTGGAGTATTGTTCGGTCTGGATCGACCCCGTCTGCCTCGTCCCCTAGATGTGAACAACGCAGATAGGTTTTCTTGCGCAGACGTGAACTTTTGTGTGGCTGATTTTAGGTGTATTTCTTCGCTTATAAGAAGCGCATATAAGTTGTCAAGAGTCATAGAGTTTTGCATCGTGCGAATTGTAGTGGTGAAGGATTGGTATGCCGGCGGTAGACCGTTGAGGATGTAGATCATGGCATCTTCCGGATCGACGGAAGATCCCGCTGACGAAATTTGATCCACGATCTTCTTGATTTCGGTAAGATATTGCGTCATGGATAGAGATTGTATGGATATATTGTGCAGCTCATTTTTGAGTTGTATTACCATAGACCGGTTTGAAGATTGAAATCTTGTGTGAAGCGTCATCCAGATTTCTTGCGTGATTCTAGGTGAATCACGTAAGTAGAACCACCGGTGATATAGTGGAGCACATGGCCGTTGCTAAGTTTTGGTCCGTGACCATCCAAGATTGAGGATCTTGATTTGGATCAAAGTTCTCCGGTCCAGATTTTGGATCCAAGAAGACCCCAAAGCCATTTGCTTTGAATAATTTTGAAATTTGTGTACTCCAAATTGGAAAATTATCAGGGGTGAGAGAGTGTGGAACTAAGAATTTGAGATTTGAAATAACGAACTTAAGAGAATGCGAGATCGCCGGAGCGGTGGATCTTGCTCCGGTGGTGTCCGCCATAGAGGAAAGGGAAGCCGAAGCTGGTGTCGTCATGCGATTAGCCTGGGATCAGCTTTCTCCTGATACCATGAAGAAACCCAATTCGGGTTACAGAAGAGCAAATAGATCTTGATTGAGGAATATAAATATTATTCAATCTTCTTGCATTGCATTACAAAGGGCTGAGTATAAATAGAGGTGATATGAGAGGGAATACATCTAGTACACGTGTCAGCTTGCCATAGGATAGTACCGGACATTATTTCTTTTGATTACATTGCTCTAACATATATAACCTCAAATATACAAGAAATGAAAAGATATAAAGAGAGGGGGAAAAAATGCCAAAGAGCCAAGCCGGCAATTTGAGCTTGATATGCCTTCGCAAAAAATATTGATGAAACAAGATTTTTTTTTTAAAATTTTCAGACATCAAAATACATAAATATCAAAGCCAAAATTCTAAGACTAACTTAGTCTAAGGGTGCGTTTTGGATTACTTTCTTACTGTTTCTTAAAGAAACTTTTTAGTACAAAAAATTAATTTTTGTACTAGAAAATTGTTTTAAGAAGCAGTAAGAACACCGTTCTAAACGGAGCCTAAATCAAATAGTTAAAACTTAAAAGCATCATAAAAACAAGCAATTATTCTTTGAATTTTATTTGTTTTGATTAAAACAAGCATTTCAACCAGAATAATCTGAATAATCTAAAATTTCTCAATTTTAAGTTCGTTATAGCAATGATATATATATATATATATCATATTTGTAAATATTAAAAGAAATTTTTTAGCATAAAGAAATTTGGAGCCGTACTAATAGTCATGGGCTCAAATCACCAATTGATAATTATACTTATTCTCAACCAATGCTATTGTTTGTCATCATTTGTCTCCATATGTCTAATGTTGACAAATATCAACACTAATCATCAATATCGTCCGACATCGATCGATCGTTAATCAACATCAATATCTATAATTTTTACTTGGCATGTAAACAATTGTCAAACCAATATCAATTCTCATCATCATCATCATCTAATGTCTAATAGGCACTAGTGTTAGTCATGCCCATCTGAGCCACTTTGTGTTCACTTTTATTAGTAAAACAATCATGATGACATATTATCATCATTAAAGAATTATCATTTTTTGTTTTGTTTTTGTTTTTTGGGTTTTTTTTTTTTTTTTTTTTTTTTTTTTTTTTTTTTTTTTTGTCTTTGCCTTCATAAAATTTTTTTAATTCAAAATTTTCTAATTCAAAAAATTTTGTATGAAAAATTTGTTTTAGAAAGTATTAAAAAACTTGTCCCAAACGAAACAATAGTCTTATGCTTCATTTAATTGGACAACTTTCGTAGTTTATATTGTTTTCTAAAATAACTTGCTAGCATACAAATTTTTAGTTCAAATCATTTTTGTACTGAAAAAACTATTTAAAAAAATAATATGAAAATTGTCCCAAATGAATTTTAAGTTAATTGTATATTTTAGCTCCTTCCACACACATTTACAGGTGTTCTAAGTAATAAAATTATTAATTCCCATTAATAAGTGTTTATATCATTTTATGATATGAATCTTGCGTAGATTTTTTTTATGCATTATTTATTAAAAAAATTAAAATATAGCGAGGATATAGGATGGGATGAATGAATGAGACCGAGAGGGCTGAACAATTATTAGGTCCTCCGACCGGACGTAGAGGAACATCTGGTCGGCACTAAAATCGCGACTAAAAACTCGGTATTTGCTCGGTATTGCTAGGTATTATTTGGTAATAACGAGGAATACCGCTCTGTGAAGACCAATACCGAGTTATACCAAGCTATACCGAGCAATACTGAGTTATACAAAAAAATACCCAGTTTTTCCTAACTCGGTATTGCTCGGTATAGGTATTGGGTCTTCACATGATGGTATTCCTCGTTATTGTTTGGTATTGCTCGGTATTTTCTTGGTATTTCTCATTTTTTGGCGCGATTTTAGCTCTGACCGGATGTAGATCTACGTCCAGTTTGAGGACCTAATAATTTTTCGAGAGGGGGAGAGAGGAGCAAGTCTTGCTCGTGAGCTCGGCCTGGCACGGGCATAAGATACTCTAGACAAAAAAGTATACGCACAGCACTCACAAAGTGAAGGCCTGAAATGGCCCATTAGCAGCTCGGCCCATGGTTGCGATGAGCCCAAAAATCCATAACTTCTTCCTAGCAGATGAATAGAACGAGGATAGGATGACTGTTTACCAGTTTTGCTTTATTAAGAAAAACTATCACAATTTTACACGCTTGCTATGGCTTGAATATGTCATCCAAAATCATCTTCATCGGATACGAATCTAGTGTATTAAAAACCTTCAACGTTGAATTCAGGGCTATTTTGACTCTCATTTCAATAAATTTATATTCGAATTAAACATTTCAATGAGGGGAATCCAATGACACAAAATAACACAATCTGAGCTTAAATGAGTCCAAATCAAGTACCTAAAGCATAATTAAAGCGCGATTTTAGCTCTGACCGGATGTAGATCTACGTCCAGTTTGAGGACCTAATAATTTTTCTAGAGGGGGAGAGAGGAGCAAGTCTTGCTCGTGAGCTTCGCCTGGCACGGGCATAAGATACTCTAGACAAAAAAGTCTACGCACAGCACTCACAAAGTGAAGGCCTGAAATGGCCCATTAGCAGCTCGGCCCATGGTTGTGATGAGCCTAAAAATCCATAACTTCTTCCTAGCAGATGAATAGAACGAGCTTTATTAAGAAAAACTATCACAATTTTACATGCTTGCTATGGCTTGGATATGTCAATCCAAAATCATCTTCATCGGATACGAATCTAGTGTATTAAAAACCTTCAAAGTTGAATTCAGGGCTATTTTGACTCCGATTTCAATAAAATTATAGTCGAATTGAACGTTTCAATGAGAAGAGTCCAATGACACAAAAAATAATACAATCCGAGCTTAAATGAGTCTAAATCAAGTACCTAAAGCATAATTAAAAATGGCAGGACATTTTTTTTTTAGGGAGGGGGGTGGGGGGGATTATATATTAGTTAGTTGACCAAATGATCTCAAAATTTGACATGCATATAGTCGAATCAAGTGGCTCGATGAGATGAATCCAACTAGCCCAACATCAATTAGTTTTGATTTTATTAAGGCACTTAAATGCTGAACCATTATTTTATGATTAAGAAAATCACTATGAGCCATTTGATTAAATGTTCAAAATATTTTTCATATTTACAAGTTGGGAGAATGAGATGAGGAAGTGTAAACACCACAGTAATGAAACAAGAAATAAAGTAAATGAAGCATAAAGTAAATGACACCAAAATTTAGCTTGAAAAATAAAAAAATAAAAAAAGCCATGGAGTCACACCACACCACACCAAGAAATCCACTATAAATATATGGAGAAATATGTATAGGCATCTATTCTTTCTCACTACCTCCTTACTTTTTTTCTCACATGCATCGTTCTCAAACTTGCCCTAATTGAAAATATAAGAGAAAGCGAAGTAAAATAACTCCAAGGGACACAACCCTTCAGAAAACGAGAAAGAAAACGGTCCTGCCTGTCTTGAAGCATTGTGGTGCTCAGTCTCTATTTGACATTGTTGTAGCGCTCAAACACTCAACGCTGCGGCTCTTAGTTTTTGCCTTGACCTGTTGCGACATCAAATCTAGGCCACTGTGGTGCTTTGGTCTCTGTTGTTCAGCGTCGGGGCACTTGGGTATGTAACGCCGGGGCACTCGGGTACGTAATGTCGGGTGCTTAGGTACACAGCGTAGGGCGTTGTACGAAAAAAAATTATATATTAGTTAACTGACCAAATGATCTCCTAATTTGACATGCATATAGTCGAATCAAGTGGCTCGATGAGATGAATCCAACTAGCCCAAGATTACTTAGTTTTGATTTTATTAAGGCACTTAAATGTTGAACCATTATTTTATGATTAAGAAAATCAATACGAGCCGTTTGATTAAATGTTCCAAATATTTTTCATATTTACAAGTTGGGGGAATGAGATGAGGAAGCCACATCAATGAAACAAGAAATAATATAAATGAAGCATAAAGTAAATGACACCAAAATTTAGCTTGAAAAAATCAAAAATAGGGAAAAACCACATAGTCACACCACACTACATCAAGAAATCCACTATAAATATAGGGAGAAATAAGTATAGACCTCTATTCTTTCTCACTATCTCCTTACTTTTCTTCTCGCATGCATCGTTCTCACACTTGCTCTAACTGAAAATATAAGAGAAAGCCAAGTAAAATAACTCCAAGGTACACAACCTTCAGAAAACGAGAAAGAAAACCGTCATGTCTGTCTCGAAGCACTGCGGTGCTCAGTCTCTATTGGACAATGCTGCAACGCTCAAACACTCAGCACTGCGGCTCTCAGTCTATGCTTAGACCTGTGCGACGTCATATCTTGGCCAATGTGGTGCTTTGATCTCTGTCGTTCAGCGTCGGGGTGCTTGGGTATGTAACGCTGGGGCGCTCGGGTACGTAATGTCGTGTGCTTAGGTACACAGCGTAGGGCATTGTACGAAAAAAAAAATTTCGTGTGCAAAGCACCCAAACCCAAGCAGGGGATAAACCCCCACACCCCCCAGTGTACACAACAAGCTTTGAGGTTTGAGACAACAAAACTACAAAATTGATCAAAACAATCAAATTCCACACATAACATTACAAATATATCACTCTAAAAAAAATTATAAATAAGCAACCACTCTTTATATGAAGGAGGAGCTTAGCGCTGAAGCCAAAACACTCTTGAGATTTAAGAGAGCTTTAAGGCTTTAAGTATATTGAAGCACCACTGTCTAAATGAAGGAGGAGCTTAGCGTTGAAGCCAAAACTCTCTTGAGATTCAAGAGAGCTCTAAGGCTATAAGGATATTGAAGCACCACTGTCTAATAACATTTGTTCAACCACCATCCAATCATCATTGTCGGTCTAATGACCCGAACACCACCATTGAGTCAATGTCAGAGCGCCATCATCAGATAATCACACAAAGCACACCATCATTTATCTCAATGCATGTCATCAAGATCAACTCCGACTCTTAATTTCGGCACTTGAATTTTGTGCTGGAGTCTGCCAAGTGGGTCTTTCAACTTTCATCAACTAATGTGTCATTTATAATGCATCAAGGTCTTCCCTGAGAACGAGCTTAAGTTGTAATTAAATATAGATACCAGCGAAATCACTTTTAACTTGGTCGGACCCTATAGTTTTTGCCTTTCCAGAGTTTTTCAAGTAAAAAAAAAAAATATAATGTCTATTGTAATTCTTATACTCATCTCTTATCTCTATATGCGTGTTGTATCTTTTGTGTAAAGCTAGAACATTAAATTCTCTCTCTCTCTCTCTCAACGTAAATGTTATAACACAAAATATATATCTCTACAACATAAGTCGATAAGCTTTACACAACCATGAAACCAAGTTCTTTTTGGGGATGTTTGGAATTTTTGTTTCTTCTTTTTATTTTTAACTGTCTATCGTATATTAGTTTGAGCATAATTTTGTTTTTATTCTTTTTTAATAGTTTATGAGATGAAAATATTTTTTAATATTTAAATCTATTGAAATATAATAGCTATACGAAAGTTGTTATATAAGTTAATGAATTTATAATACAAATATTTTAAGAATATACTTTTATCATAACAATTTTATGTTTCTTTTAAACGCACTTATCCCAAATCATAACATATCATATAATTCTAAAAATTATAAGGTAACATCATATAGACTTCATACATAAATTTTCACATAAAATTAAGATATTTTAGGCCTTGTATTTTGATTTCCACTCTTCACATATAAATGTGCCTCATCTTCTTTCCGTTGCTAGTCCTCCTTCACACGAACTTTCCTTGTTTTTTTACCTCATTTATTGGAGCTTCAACCTCTCCAATTGGCACCGGTCGGGCATTTTTTTTTTTTTTAGAGTAAATTAGAGCTACACACGACCACTTTCAGTAATACCCTAAAAATGTATCTATCATTAGATTCAGGGGTTTAGCAAGAAAAACTATTAATACACAAACAGGTTCAAAATTTAAACCCAGACCCGACTTGAATCGCATATCTGGACAAGCGTAGGCAAGCGTTCATCAAGTGTGGGACGTGGTTTGCAACACTATGTGAGGGATCATGCCCGAGATGCGGTGCGTAGGCGAGACGTACAGGTTCACAGGACGTGCGGGCGCGCAGGTCTGTCATACTCAACATAGACGAGATGCATGCACATGACATGTTGGTGAGAAGCAGTAGTGGGTCATTTCCAAGTTAGCGGGTTGACCTAGACCAGACTCGATTTTTCAAATGACCGAAGTGAACTCAAACCTGATCCATTTGTTAAATGGGTCGACCCTAAACCAAATTTTTCGGGTCAAGTTCGGATCCGATTTTCGTGTCTTATTTTCAAGTCTATCAAATATTGACACCCCTAAAGAAAAGGCTGTTGTGAGGTAACACTAAAAGGTCCACATTGAAAATATAAATTTTGCAGTCAACAAGCTTGGAGGGGACAAGGGATTTTCAACAATGTTCTCATCAAGAGCCTTAACATAGTTAAACTCTCCTGAACTGATCCAAGGGTAAATTATAGCAATAAAGATGTTAGAAATTTTATAACAAAAATGTTCAATACACAAGAAATTATATTGAAAGTATATCTCCCTTGTAGGTGACGAGAGAAATTGGTCCCCAATTTTTTTTTTTTTTTTTTTAGCCACATTACTTGCTTACTCGGCACAGTTTTAAAGGAAGACCAAAACATTTTATCATTAAAAATATGATGAGAAAAGATTATCGGTGGAGCCCTGAATATAAATAAGAGCATTAATATATTTCTCATTGAATATCCAACCTGAACTCGGGCAGTGAACTTGGATAATGGGTCCACCAATGCATCGCATGCTCGTCGGATCCAACCCTATCAATAAATCACTCTGAATATTAAAAAATCAGCCGTATAACGCTGACACTTTCCACGCATGAAGCAGAAATTATTTTGTGCGGAGCCTGGACACAACTCTATCGTTTAGAGGTGAATCATGTGCAGCCACGCCAACGATACCGAGCAGTACCGAGCCACCGTACACAACGAAGATGCGACATGATGCATTCTGATTAGTCTCCATAAGACATTCAGCATCCACACAAAATAATTAATCTGCTCGAAGACAGCTCTTGAGAGTTCACCACTCAGCACTTATCACTCACCAATTATCCCCATCAATCACATTTCTTAGTACTTTTTTAGACTACAAACGGTTTAGAAATGAAATAATTTTAAATGAGAACACAGGAATGTTTATATTGTAAAATTTTCTTGTTATTTTCTATCCAATGTAATATTGGCTTGATAATCACGTTCTTGTTGGGAACTTTTATTAGGTCCTCTGACCGGACGTAGCTCTACGTTCGGTTATCACTGAGTTACTCGGTTTTTGCTCGGTATTTGCTCGGTATTGCTTGGCAATAACGAAAAATATCACTATGTGAAGACCAATATCGAGTAATACCGAGCAATACCGAGTTTTTCTAGAAAAAAAGTTTGGTATTTTCTAGAAAAACTCGGTATTACTCGGTATTTGTCTTCACATAATGGTATTTCTCGTTATTGCCGGTATTGCTCGATATTTGCTCGGTATTTCTTATTTTGTGTCTGCTACGTAGCGCGATCTTAATGCCGGCCGAACGTAGTTCTAGGTACGTTCACCGGACCAAATAAAAATTCCCTTGTTGGACTCCCTGTCTCCCAGTGCAACAGGACAAATTAATAACGTACAAAACACTTGTGACTTGCGAGAGAATTTCTTTGGAAAATTAAAAAGGCACACGGGAGCCCAAAGGATAATCTGAGGTGGAGCGCACAGTTTAGATCACATCCGCAGCAGCTGCTCGGAATTGGTGCGAGAGAAAACGTTAGAAGGAATAACGAAGTCCCCCCTTTTTTATCGCGAAGGGAGCATCTGCGGGCTTAGCACATGTAGAACAGTAAAGCCTGCATATGCGCACATGCAATATTACAACGCGAAGCACCAAAATTTTCATAAAAGAGGAAATTTTTGATTTATCCATCAGTTGGTAGACAAGAACTTTGTAAATAAAATAAATTTTTGATTCTGCCAAGCTAAATCTCGCCAAACCGAGAGTGAACAAAAGAACCCAAACAGCTTCATCTGTTGTTACAAATATGTCCACCAGCGTCCAAGCAAAACAGATAAGAGCTTTGGAAGCAGAGCAAAACGATGGTGGGAGGAAAAGTGTTTACAAAAATGAACTGAAAATCCAACCTAAAGGACTAATATTTATATCAATAGCAAGCAGGGTAGTCTGATTCTGAAACAAACGCATGGAAAAAATTTAAGGGGAGAAAAAAAAAAAGCTAAACTAGAGTTAATTTTGAATTGTTTCTAGTTTAGTGATTTAATTTGGGATTTTTCTATCTAGTTAAATCCCGTGGGTTACCGATTTCTCGCATTTTGTTTTGGAGAAGCTATTTGAGTTGCTGATGCTGTACTTTGCTGCAGATGAGCCATCTTTCTCCCTTTTAGGGTGCGAGAAGAGTTGGCCGAAGCCTGAGACCGAAGCGGGCTTGGCCGTGCTGCGGAGATTGCAAAAAGGAACATTAAGCACGGGAGTGACCATGAGGCTAGCTGACCTAGACCGCACCATTCCGCGAGGGCGAGATCTCGGATCGCCATTGGAAATGTTTGGGCTGCTTGAGCTTCTTTCAAGCCCCTGGAAAATAACTTTCCCTGATGCATTGAGCCGCGGGCTGTCCATCAAAGGTTTCAGCGGCGAAGGTAGATCATCGGATTCCGACGAGTGAAGCATAAGGCTGCTGCGGCCGGCTCTGAATGCGGCGTGGCCTTCCAAATCCGATTCAGAAGCCCATCGAGTCGAACTCAGACCGATCCGCATGGCAGCAATATTACCGCCCGCAGACAATTCAGAAGGCCGGCGGAATGCCAGTGATCTAGTCTTCGCTACCCTAGCCCGCGATCGATTTCGGCACGGAGACATGGGGAGCGGGGTGATCTTATCGGAGTCGAGGGAGAGACGCGGAACATCCTCGTGGTCAGCACCAGAGGACGAAGAAGAAGAGAGTGAGGCGCGAGCTGATGAAATGGACACCGATTCGTAATCAGTGTCACGAAGGGTTTGAAACCCCAGGTTGGAGTCGATCGAGGGAGATCTGGAGTTCAGGCGAAGGAGATGTTTCAGAGATTTGGCATTGGAAACCTTAGAAGAAGCCGTCACGGTCTTCTGGCTCTCTGCATCGGTACTCTGTGCCCTCTTCATACAGAGCAGTTCCTTCAACACACCTGAACACCTCGGCGCCTTCGGTGAAAATGAGTAAAGATGATCTGATCCCGAAACCTTTTCTACACACCGCGAATGCATCGAATCAGGTGATCTGATCTCCAACTCCGGCTCCGCTGCCGGCTGAAGCGGCACGAGATGCAGAGGAACCAACTTCCCGTCCACGAAAAGCTCGTCTGCGGACATCATCGTTACGGGATCATTGAGCCGGAACTCAAAATCGGCGAAATCCATCACCGAACCCTCCCGATCGGACTTCTCACCGCCATTCTTCCCGTTACCATCGGCGAAATCGCGGCTAAATGAGAGGCTAGGACTGAGCCAGCCGTGTGAAGGTTGAACAGGCGGACAGTCGAGAAACTTCTCCGGCGACATTGCGACATTGTTGATGCACACCGAAGCCATCGTCCACCACCACGTGATGCTCCAAGATTCGCGCCGATTCTCAAAAGCCTTTGCCAAAGGAGAAAGACTTGCAGAGAGGAGGATATCGAATGAGTTTATCCACCACTACCTATCCTCCCTTATATACTGGCGGATTCTTTTAAGTTGGGATCTTTAAGGGAACCCAAAATTTAACCATTATTTTACACCCAATTTCCATTTTTGTACATAAGCTGAGAGAACTGCAACCGGCACGTGACCGTGCATTCCAAATACGGAAATCGATGCGATATCGGGGTTAAATCATGGGTTCAATTTAACATTTTCCCAAAAAAAAAAAACATATTCATGACGAATATTTGAATGACGCGTGTACATCACTAGTGTGCAGCAGACCGGATAGCTACAGACCGAACCGGGTCTGATTTGGATATAAAGACCAAGTCGAGTTTAATGAAATTGCAATAAATACGTTAAAAAGTTATCTTATATAAAATTGGTCAAATTATATTTTAAAAAAAAATTATTAGGGCTTTCGAGAGAAGAAGACGAGAAATACTGAAGTTGCCGTGCGGGCATTGAGAGATATTATAATAGCGCTGAGGTCAAATTTTTTAGGCTGGAGAAAGTATAGTTGTTGGAAGGTCAAATCTTTGGTGAAACAAAATGCTGAGTGAGTGTGGAGATTTTACTGAGCGATGGTAATGTGTTGGAACCAAATCAAAGGATTTTTGATAATGAGATCATAGCATATTATTTGGGTTTGAAGATTTTTTTTATTTGAAGGATTTGAAAGAAAGATGCTCACTCGATTAGAGGAGTAGATAGATTTGACATTGGTGATAATTCGATTAGAAAGGGTCCTTTCGGAGGGGATGCACAATATTTGTAATTGATGATTGTATAAATTGTGTGAATTGCGTCATTGTGAGAATTTGAATAAGGTTAATCAAGTTATTATTAATGTATACATATATGAATATAGATATGTATGTATGTATGCACACGCATATGCATCTATATGTATAAATATTGTTATGTTCCAGAACAATCGGGGCGATAGAGTGAGAGATTTTTTTTTTTTTAAGATGTTGTACAAAGATCTCACATACACATATATTAGAGAGGAGTGCAAGAATTAAAAGAAACAACAAATTTTTTTATGTGCACGAAAGGAAAAAATCATGAGATTGACCCAACTGAAATGATTTCATTGTTGTTTCTCAATGGTTACAAATGATGCTCTTCAATTCCTAAGGGATAGCACAATTGAGTTCTTAGAGGATACCTGTAAAGCCTAAAAAACCAATTAATAGAGCAGTCCCGAAAGACCTAAAAAGCCGAATAACACCACCGAAGTACCAAACACACTAAATATAAAGAATAGATTATAAGCACTTAAGGCTTAAATCATGAAATAAAGGAGTACAATCATCGCTAATAATAAGCCTAACCCCTCACAAGTGAAGGCACTGGACAAGAAAATTATGCATTAGAAAAAGGAGAACTAAAATGAACTAGGTTACACTCAAAACCTCATGAGAAACACCAGCACCAATCTCCTTCATAATAGCAACTAACATAAAAGGCAAATTAGTAAAACCGTTAGCGAATTGAAAAAATCATAAAGAATGAAAGGTTAACAAGAAATTCAACCATCCATAGCCCAACATTAAACAAACCACTCGAGAAAGAAAGCCCAAAACCCCAGAAATAAACCAACATAGATTCTGACATAAGGAAAACCAATTTTCTCTAATCTAATGATGCATTTGAAAATAGTATGTTGATTAAAACAACTAAAATTAGTGAGATACTCAAGGTTACAACCACAATTAATTAATCAATCAGCACAAGCATTACCCTCCCTATAATTAAGTGTAATATTTATAATTATCCAAGATTAATAGAGTATTAATCTCCCTAATCAGGTAGAACAAATCAGCCTGGTAAACTTTCTCAACAAAATTATTTAAATAGAAAATACTATAAATGGCATCCACCTCGATATATATCTTAGATATCCAATAGAAAAACATGTAAGATGGCTAAAAGCTCAACATAAATAATATAACACATCTGCAAAGGACCAGCATAAGCCATGATGAAATTCCCATTATCATCCCTAATTATACCACCATAACCAAAAACCAAACCCTAAACCCTATATTTAGGTGCTACAGATAGATTAATTGTAATGACCTAAAATTTTAATTGATTAATGAATTGCCAAATACCTAATTTTAAATGGATTATAAAAACTTGCATGAATGAATATTTTGCATGGGAGCACTTTGGCACTATGCTGGCGAGTATTGGTGTTATTCTCTGTTATTGTGGGTGCTGGATTGAGCGAAGCAGTAGTGTTGGACATTGGCATTGCAATGCCATCTTCTCAGTTCTACAGTGATTAGGTCAGTGTTGCAGTGCTTAGATTTAGAGCATTATGGTGCTAGGTCAATGACAATATTTTTTGAAATATTTAAATATACTATCACATTTTAAATATCCCATAAGTCATTTCCTCCATATAATGCTAAGACAATAATAAGTCTTCTAACACTTATTGCAAATAATATTTTGGAATGCAACATGTATATATAAAGAAACATATATATGTAATCCATCATCAAAACTTGATTTGATATGGCAAAATCTCAATGTATATTTAAATTAGAAATCTTTGAAATTAAAATCAAGAACATCCAAACTCTAATTTTTAAGAACTTAAAGGCAGACTGAACAACATCATGAGATAAATTCATCAACACCAAAAGTTAACTTAGTTAGTGCCCAAATAATCCTAAATTAAAAATATGATGCATAATTAAATCTTTAAAATATTAATTAGGCAAACAAATAATGTCCTAATCTCATAGGCCTGGAGTCAAATTGAGTGTAACGATGAGTACAAGGCTAAAATAACCTAATTTTGACATCATTAAGATACCATACTACTAAAACAATAATATATGATCAAGAGATTCAACACATGCCATCTAATGGAGTGTTTTGGATTTGGAAAATTTTAAAAGGCATTCCTCTCTAAAAAAAAATTATATAGGTCCCCATTATCTATATAAAAGTAGGGGTTAGGGATTGGACATTAGCTAAAGATTAAAGATAGCTCATACACATGATATATGACTCTAGTGCTCCCTAGAACACCAAAGCTAGACCACTATGTAAGCAGCATTACTATACCATGGCTCAACTGCTACAGTCAAATCACCACCTAATTGGCACTTTCTATCCATTATTCTACTGCCATTATTAGGCCACCACTTGATTAATATCAATATAACATAACCTAATTGTTCTTGTTAGACATCATCAAGCACAGTCATCAAATCATCACCCGATCACCAAAATTATCAACTGATCATAGTCACTTGACAATGATCCTCTAACCACCATTACTTAATTACAATACTGTGAACACCATTGCCCGACTATGATTCCCTACCTATTATTTCTTGATTGTATTCCTTTGACAATCATTAATCGACTATGGTCTCCTAACCATCGACACTTAATAACTTTTATCCAACCATTGACTCTTGACTATGATCCATTGACAACATCGCCTAATTATGGCCCGACCACTATCACTCAATTAGGATTCTTCGATCATCATCTCCCAACTATAATCCTCTAACCATTGTCACTTCATAAAAATCTCTCAACCACATTTTGCTTAATTGTGATCTCTCGATCATCTCGATAAGCTATGATTCTCCAACCACCACTGTCAGGTTACGATCTCTCGATCAGATTACTATCCATTAACCACTATTAGCTGACTATAGTCCTTTGACTAAGGATAATGAAGTATTGTCTTGTGGCTTCTCAAAACCCATTACTCGACTATTATATATCTCTCAATGTCTCTTACTTAAATATGCATTTTTAACCACTACTACCTGATTGAATGTCACACTCTGGGATCTAAAGTAAAAGATTTTTTTTTTCTATTTATCTTTATTATCTTTTCTTTTAACAATCAATGATAAATCTTTTACAACTAGATCAATTTAATATTTTGAATTGATTAATTGAATAATAGAAATAAATTAATAACAAAAATTACAATTCATATTATTATAGTCAATATTTTCATTCAACAACAAAATCTCAAGTCCAAAATAATATATATAATAGCCTTCATAGGCTACAAAAAATTTAAAATAAACTAAACAGTGTTGAAAGAAAATTATACATGTTATCTGGTTCCTTATGCTATAGGATACTTACCCTCTCATGTAAACATATAAAATCATGTAATAAGCAAAAAAGCCAACAACAACGACAACATTAAGCCTTTATCCCACTTAAGTGGGGTCGGCTACCATGAATCCTTTTTCTCTATTGTGTCCGGTTAAGAGTCAAATTCTCATATAAATCTAATAAAGAAATATCATTTCTAATATTTTCTAACCAAGTCATTTTAGGTATATATCTACCTTTCTTAACATAGGTAAAATCAACTACATCTACTCTCCTAATTGGGTCATCAAAAGGCTGCCATTTTATGTGACCAACCCATATAAGGCGCCTTTCTCTAAACTTATGTACCACTAGAGCTACTCCAACCTTTTTATGTATATGCTCATTTTGTATTCTATCTCTAAGAGTAAAGCCACTCATCCACTAAAAATAAAAGCCTAACAAATAACTAAAATCTTACATCTGAAATCAATATAAGATAAACAAGAAATTGTATGCTATAAATCATATATATCTATGAATCAATATATGTTATATGTAGGTCACCGGTTTCAATCAATCCTTCATTAAGTCATACAATTCAATCATTCTCATTAGTCTATCAGTTATACAGTTATATAGTAGTATCAATATTCATATTCAATAATAGTAAGTAGTTACAAAAATCGGTATTCATAAGGCCAATGTTCGTATAAAGTATCAATAACGAGTAATATCAATTAGTGATCATTGACAGAAATCAGTATAAGTAACTAGTATCAATAATCAGTATTCCAACATATATTTAGATGAGTGTATCTTTCTCCTAAGAACAATATCAATGTATGCAATTACCCATAAGATTTATTCAGACCGACAAAACCAACTCAAATTCCTGACGTCAACACTAAAGTTCATACTGACAAACATCAAATGATCTCTTGAAAAATAGCTCTCATGCCATGAGGCTCTTCCAACTTTCACCACGAAATACATTCAATATGATGATATGATGTGTTATTATATTTTAATAGCATAGGCTATTCATCTATATCTCTTACAACTCATCTTTTATCTACCTAAATACTAAATTAATCTTCATATTAAATCAAGATTTTAAATTATCTCTTTATCATTTCAAATGCTATGACATATAACAACACTCTTTATTTTTGTATGATTTTTCTTGTCCCGTTCAGACAAAATTGGCTAAAACTACTGCCCTTCTATTTTTCTTCCATGTGCATATATTCTAATCTAACTTATAGTCCCAGCTAAACCAGCTTCCGCACATGACCGTCAGCTGTCGTTCGGGGATCATTAAATCTATATCCTCTCGACACGTAGGCTCACCTGCTGCTGTCGCGGATGACCGGACAGTTGACCGTATATGATACGGTATCGTACGCTCTGTTGAGAAGGGACAGCAAACTCAGATGATAACCTCTCGTCGTTTGCTTTGTAAATTTCGAAATAAGCCATCGGGTTTTTGGATAAGCTGATAAAGTATGTTACACGCCACGTAATTACTGAGAGATGCTAAAATATCCAAAAAGAATCATTAGCTAACGTTCCCTAACCTCCTTATTTATATTATTATTATTATTTAAATGTGTAGGGTCGTGATGAGTGATTGGACATGACGGCTGGGCTATTCAAATTTGTTTATTTATTTTTTAATTTAAATTAGTGCTGTAATCTAATTGTAATCCAGCATTGATTGAACCAAATAATTATGTAAAATATTAATGATTTAGATAGGAATTTTTTATATTAAAATAAGTTTATTTATAGTTTTTTTTTTGTCAAATTTGATAAATATTACTCTATTTTTTATTTTGATGTTAAGATATAATAAAAATATATAGTATTTATATTTTGAGTTTTTTTTATTATTAATAGAATTTTTTGGTGCTCTATAGATTAATTAAATGATAATATTTCTTTTTTTTAATAGAAGAGTTATAAATCATGAACTTTGTTTCAATGTTTGTTTATCTTAACAATTTTGTCAGTGCAATCTGCTTTTTAATGTGATGGGCCATTAAAAAAATATTTTTATCGATGAAATTTTATGAAAATATTGAATTTCTTATATAAAAGTTTAGGAATATTTTAATGCTATTAGGATCTTCAAATGCCTTTAATTATATAATTGATGACCTCAAATTGTATGACCAAAAACCTCTAATAAATATAAGTTTAGTCTTAGAAAAAAAATTGCATGCTATGTAAATAACAATAAAGATATGTTAACTTACAAAAAAAAGGGAAAAAATGTTAATTTAATTTTCATTTTGAAACATTAAAAAAAATAAGATTTTCATAGAAAGTTGCATAAAATGAAATATTGGGGTGAGAGACTAGTGGCCCCATGTAGGGCCCATGAGCAAGTTGTCCATATTGGAATGGGCAACTTATTCATATTATAATAAAAAAATTGAGCATAAAATTAGTTTCAAAATTTAGTTAATTCCTTTAAGAAAATATGCCCCCCTCTAAACTTAAATGCAAAATATGATATTTTTAAGAAAATAGTGTAATTATAATATGTGTTCAATAAAATTTGAAGAATAAGGCTTTGATAATATTTGGAAGTGTAGAGTAAAATATATATATATATATATATTCCTTTTCTTATCCCACCGACTCCCTCGTCTGGTTGTCTGGTGAGGAAGAAATTTAAAGAGGGGAAGAAGAGAGAGGAGAGAGAAAGATCTTTGAATCATATTTGCCAGCTATTCAATGTTACAAATTTTATTATATTCATTATAAGTGACTAATCTCTTACTTTTATTTTCAATAATTTTGTTTTCTATAAGACTCCGAACAAAACTAAAAAACAATAATCTTTCTTTTTGTTGTTCATTGGTAAGCTTTAGTTAAACGGTTAAAATGAAAAGATATATGTAATTCTTCCAATATAGATCATGGAGTGTGACACTTTTTTCCTTGCTCTTGACTTAATTGGAATGATTTCATTAACAACAATCATTCATATGTCCTTCAACCTATTATGACATAGTGGGAAGAAAATGAAATTATATGATTATTCATAGATTGATAACCTAGACATGCATGCCAGCATGAAAATTCTCATATCTAGATAATTAACTTCATCTAAAACTTTAAAAAAAAAAAAATCAACATTTCTCAACCAAAAAGTTTTCACAATCAGAATTATCCATAAAATATCATTATCCACGTGTTGCTTCAAATAATTTAACTTGGAATTGGTCATGGAAATTCCTTCACATTATCATTAAATTATGACATTATAGGTTATGTGAGACCTCTAATCTTCTATATGTTCATCAACCTAGTCATTCTAAAAAACTAATTTTTCATAAATTGTGTCAATTCTATTAATGATATTATCAAGCTAAACGATAGAGGGAATTAGAGATGAAATTAAAGCAATTCTGTAAGAAAAAAATATCATCTAGTTTATTAATAATAATAGACTCAACAAACTATTTCAACAATAGAAGAACTCTAACCACAAAATTGAATCTAGGCAACTCAATTGCATACCCTTCATTGCAGTAGTTTGACCCATCTCCATCTAAATAACAGCTTAAATATATGTAACAACTAAATCTTCATTGTATGGTACAAAAAAGATTAAAAGTTAATAGTTTCAACATCCTCTTCTTCTTCACCTTCATTTTCTTCTTCTTAAAATTCTATAAAAAAGCTATCAATAATTGCATCAATCTTCTTAGAGAAAATCACAAGTCGTTGAAAATTTGTCGTTGACGTCAATGAAATCCTTAGGTTCAAAAGATTTTAAACTTATGTTGGGTCCTTCATCACATCCAAAAATTTTATATTAAAATGTCAGTTAACTTAGTTACTATTACCGTATTAGTGGAAGGCTTTATTGATCCACCATCTATAACGAACTAAACCTAAATTTCTCATTAAGGTAATATATATACCTAAAACACATGCATAATTGATCAAGCCTCTTCAACACGAGAAATCATTACATGCGGAGTCCAGATGTAGCTTACATCCAGACTCCAATGAAAGACAACAACATTACCAATGCACATAATATGTATAACTTTATATGCATATCAATACACGCATTATATATAACGATGTGATCTTTTCTATCATAGCACAGTCTGAAGTCCGCACGTAATAATTTCTACTTCCACACAAGACAAAGAGACCAGGCTAAAGTATTAAATGGCAGCGACATTATAGAAATGCAAGAGCAATGGTGCGGTGGAAGGCAGCACATAAATATACAAATAATGCCACTTAGTCTGAGGATTGTGGGGCCTGAATCTGTATCTCAGCTGGGCCTCTGTTGAGTACTTAAGCCACCTTGTCCTCAGACAGGTCAAAAATGAAATTTGGTAATTTTGCATGTGGGACAGCTATTTCAACTTTGTATGATTGCATCTCTGCCATCTCATATGGTTTGTATCACACAACAGTCCAAAGGGGTGCTTCTTTCCTACTTCCTTTATCATTATGGAAAGAAATAAATTATGCACTGTTGCTGCTACTATTTTCATGGTGTGTATTAATATCAACTGTCCAAATGCATGAAATTGGATCTTACATAATTAAAAAAAGGATTTTTACATGCATAACATCTAAAATTATTTAAAATATATATTTAACACCTAAATTTCTATATTTACTAATATACCACATAAAACACTTCTTTTAATCAATTCTAACATTCCGTTTAAACCTTCCATCAGAAATCGCTATCGACGACTGTCTTTCTGTCTATGGAATCCTTTCAGAGTGAATACAAGTATGTCATTGCTACAATGGAGTGGTAGAATAGAAGAAAAAGGGGAATTTAGGTGGTATATTAATAAATATAGAAGTTTAGAATTTAAATATGTATTTTCAATAGTTTTAGGTGTTATGTTAAAAAATCAACGACTGTCTTCCTGTCTATGACATCCTTTCACAATGAATACAAGTATCTCATCGCTACAATGGAGTGGTAGAATAAAAGGAAAAGGGCATTTTAGGTGGTATATTATAAATATAGAAGTTTAGATGTTAAATATGTATTTTCAATAGTTTTAGGTGTTATGTATGTAAAAATCTCTTAAAAAAATAAATCAAAATAAAATTATATATTAAAAAATTTTCAATGAATATAAAAATAATTGATACATCACTAAAAAGTCATCTTGATCAAGCACAAATCTCGAGGCATATTCAACTTGGAAACTTCTAAAATTAAATGTGAAAGATTCAAATCATAAATTGAATAGCAAAATGATATCCAATCATAGCATGCTTCTAGTAGAAATAAGCAACTCGACAAGACAATCCAACGAGACTAAGATTGTTTAATTTCGACATCATTATGGCACCCAAATGTTTGATGAACAACACTCTATCATCGAGAGAATCAATAAGAGCCGTTTGATTGACCACTCCAATTTTATTTTGAATCTTCTCCATATTTATTGGGCACACCACTATAAAATTTATAAATAAACCCCTACTTCCCACATGAAAGGGGGCTTGGACCTTTGCAGGCGAGGACCTTTGGTTGGACATTAGAGAGGGCTATGAGGCTTTAAGGATCTAGAACTCCACCCAAGCATCACCGTCAACGAACTTCCATCAACCGTCGCAAGATCACTGCCCAGCCGCTGTCATAGCACCACCTGATCGATAACCACTGCATGTTCGTCAATCACCGCCAGATCTATGGCTGCTGTTTGATGTCACCAGACCTTAGCCCAGATGTCATAAATACACCACTCTGACCACCATCGCCTGCCGACTATGATCCCTTTGACCACCGTTTCCCGCCAACTATAGTCCCTCCAACTCCATCGCTGATCAACAACTACTGTCCCTCCGAACATCGTCGCCCACTGACTATAGTCTCTTGCGACCTCTGTTGCCCACCGATTTTAGTCCCTCTCCGACCAGCAATACCCGCCGATTATGGTCCCTTTGACCACCATTGCCTGCCAACTATGATCCCATTGACGTCTTCTACCCGCCAACTATGGTCCCTTTAACCACCATCACCCTCTGACTACGGTCCCTCCAACCTCCATTCCCAACTGACTATAGTCCCTCTAATCATCGTCGCCAATCGACTACGATCCCTTTGACATTCATCGCTCGCTAACTACAGTCCCTCCGACCATCATCCCCCCCCGGACCATGGTCACTCCAATCACTATTCCCCAACCAACTACATTCCCTCGGACCATCATTGCCCGCCGACTATATTCCCTCTAACCTCAATTTCCCATCGACTACATTCCTTCTAATCTCCATCGCCTGCTAGCTACGGTCTTTCTAATATATGCCCCCTCTGACCTACGCCGACCGCCAGCTACAATCCATTCGACCACCATTGCCGTTGACTATGGTCTGCATAACCACCATCGCCCGTCGACTTCCATCGCCCGTCGACTATTATCCCTCTGACCGCTATTGTTCGATTACGATTCTACTGACCACCGTTACCAGTTTACGACCCAACTGACCGAAAGAATAAGCTAACACTCTTGTATCAACTCTCATATCACTATATTATTCTAAATTCCCACCATGTAATGTGTTTGATATGATATATATTTGCTACATCAAGCTAAGAGCTTCCCCCCAACAAAGGGTCTCTTTTATAATCAACAATAAAACTAATATAATCAATTTAATTGGGCTGTGCCTTATGGTTTTCAACCTTTTTAGAGTTTTTCACATAAAATTTTTTATGTCTCTTATGAGTCTTACACCCTCTCTTTTTATATGTATGTGTGTTGGATCTTCATTCAAAGCTAAGACACTAAGCTTTTTATCTCCCTACTGCCGTGAATGTTCTCACAACTAAAAAATGGGTTTTTTTGTAGCAATTATTGGCAACAGTTTTCAAACTATCGCTAAAAGGAGGTATACACATAAGTTATTTATGCTGCTAAAATTTCCCTATTACTCCACTCTTTTTTGTCATAATTAGCTAATTTTACTCATTCTAACTCATTTTATTCCTCTTATCTTTCTTCGCTCCGTCCTTCCTGTAGATCCTTCGGTGAGCCTCCACAACCTCCTGCTCGAGCAGTTGCCGATTCGCCGCCGCCAAGTTGTTTTCGTCGCCACCAAATTTGCCATCACCAATCAATCCAAGCACAACCCCATCGCAGGCCTTCGTTAGCCAAAGCCACCGCAACACCTTGGTAACCCCTAAACTATTATATTCAGATAGAATATCTCTGGGATCTTATCTATGAATTAGATAGGGAATGCTAGTTGCTTCTTTTGCAATGTATAAATCAAGTTATTTTTAGTAAATTTAGCATAATACTATATATAGGTAGAAAGAAGTTTGTTTTAGGAAAAGAAATTATCTTGTTTGATGAATGGAAGAACTTATCAAATGAAATTATACTAATGACAAATTTTCTACATTTCATCAAAACAAGTTGTGTTGGAGGAAGGAAGTTCTCAGTATTTTTACAGACAAAGCGTGAGCTTTTTGCTCTTGTTTTATATGATATCATGTATAAATTTTAACATTTGATTCTTGTCAGCCTGTAATATTTGCACCGGTTCATTGAATCTCACAACTAATAATGCTACAATTATTGTCATTAGATCGAATGAGAGTAAACTCCAAACCTTTTGCATGTACACTTGCTGGTTGTCATGTTAACGATTTTCTTAAAAAATAAAATTAACATGACGATTATTTGTTGTAGGAGAGAACGGCAAGAAATGTGAAAAATGCAAAAAAAAAAAAAAACAAAAAAAACAAATGTGCCCGTGCACATACATTGAGTCTGGTGAGCTCTGCAAGGAGACTAAGAAACTATATGTATTCCAATTGTTTATATTATTTTTTTCTATGAGAGAAATAAATTTTTATTTTTTGCAGTCTATACGAGATCGCCTATTATTATGGAAAATCAATTGCATGCTTAAAGATGGATCAAAGTCATCTGAGGAGGCTAGACAAAAATGGACAAAATGAATGAAATATTAGACAAGAATGGACAAAATGAATGAAATTGTAAGCATTTCACATGATGAGTTTAATGAATACTAGGCACATGCTTCTGAAATACTTGTTGAGAAAGGGTTGATGCCAGAAGATAGAAATTTAAAGGTTAATAAGAAAGTCTTCAAGAAGATCATGGGGCCAGAACACCTAGAGAGGGTATGAACATAAGATTTTGGAGTTACTTCAAACAAATATTTTCCTTAGAGCACCACGACTCTACGCAACAACAGTGAATACAATATTGGATTTGATCGAGTTATAAGACTTGATGAGCTTGTGCAAACACTTTAAAGTGAGGTATGGCAATTCATGCAAAATTATAAGAGACAACATCCACCACCAATAAGCTCGATTATATTATGCAAAATTTATATATATATACTTTATTTATTGATTTATTTATCATCTTCATTTTTACTGATGACTTATATATTATTAACAAAAGACTATGATCAATTTTCACTTAATTAACATCCAAAATGTAGAAGAATGGAAGACAAAATATAAATGGACACGATATTTTTCTTATGTGTGGCCGATGTTTTGTTTTGAGATATTATAAGTATTTTGATTTTATGTTCGGCTCTAGATTGTAATATATATTATGATGTATGATAATATGAATTTAATTATCTAAATAGTTACAATGTTTGATCTTACATAGCCCAAGTTTTCTAATGTTTGTGATCCATGTTCAACTTCTATCATTTCCACTCTAAATTCTTCTCGACAACTTTTGTCATTTCAACAAAACTGCTTATGATTTCTTGCCAAGTTTCAAGCTTCACATTTAAGTAGTTAGTGACTTAGCGATCAACTAAAAACAGAGAAAAAGACTTTGAGCAGTCAATGTTCTTCATTATAGTTTCGATTTTTTAGCATGACATGAAATTAAGACAACAATTATGAGTTAACCATGTGTGCTTATGATATAATAAGTCTTCAATTCTTTTCATGTTTGTAAGTTTAATTAAATAGGACTAGTTCTCATCTCTTTAATAAACTTTGTACTAATAGATTTAGAAGATTTGATAAATTGGCTTATAATTTGTTACTCTTAAAATGACTCACTCATATTGCGGTGGATTGTAAGTTGCAGAAACATTAGACACATTGCTCTCAGTTAGTAGCACAAGGAACAGTCCAAATTCATTGAATTTTCAGTAGTTTTGAAATGTGAAGCGTGTAATTTAGAAAGAGAGTAGATATATCAAGCAAACAACTAATCTTATATTTTCGTTGAAGATTAAATTGTATTGATGATGTTATCATTTATTCAATCCCTAGAATATTACGTAAATATTGCACATTTTATGTTTATGATTACAAATGTATTTTGATATATTTCATTATTGTAGACCTCTCGTATGATTGTACTTTGCAAAAGAAATTTGCAATTGATTATAAATTGTTAATGATAAATCATATATGTGCATGCTTAAAATCAGTTTCCTTTAAAAAAATCTACCATAGCTTTAGCGTGCTATTAGTTTAGATTGCAATTTTGTAGTGGTTATAACTGCTGCTATACACCCATTGTCTAGATTTGTAGGTGTTAAAGCAGTTGTAATGTACTAGATATATAGCACCTAAGACCACGGCCAAAAGAATCGCTGCCAAAAACTAGTTCTAATGAAGCGGTTTAAATAGCGATATGGGTGTCATTTGTACTGATAACAAATACGGTGGATGTGCAGTGATTTACAAATAGCACTACGGAAGTCGTTTGCAGTGATGACAAATAATACGATGGATATGGAGTAGTTTGTAAATCGTTGCTAAAAATATATTAGGTATTTTAACTACTGCGGTAGGATAAAAAAAAGTGTTGCAAAAATCTGTTTTAATGATAGCTTCTAGGATGCAGCAATTGTAAAAATTATAAAAATAAAAAATTTATCAAATACGTCAATATAAATCCTTAAAATATAATATCAAAATTGTTATATTAAACTAATGGTATTACGATTTAAAAAATGTTCAGGTGATTTGACCGTCAATTGTTTGAATTATAACTTTCTGAATGGATTACTTTCATTGCCAAGAGCTAATTAAATTTTTTAGCCGTTGAATCGTTTATTTTTGTTTGGGATAGCTTTCTTATCCGTTTACCCGATAATGATCATAATTTTTATTCAGCACTATTTTTTCACCACTTTCAAAAAATTTCTAATTTAAAAAAAATTTATATTAAAAAATGGATTTAATAAACTGTTTCAAATGAAGCATTATGTACAAAAATTTTATAAAATAATAAAAAAATTATCTCAAGCAAAGTTTATGTAAATATCGTCATGTTAATATTTGAGAAAATTTAATTTATATATATATATACTGACATTAATATGTTATTCACATCATATGACACAAGAAATTATGATATGAGGTAGAAAATATTTCATCGAGTGTGTTGTAATATTTTGTTTTTTGTTGTAAATTTTATAGTAATTATCTTTATATATTTTTTATTTATCTATATATTAATAATACATTTTAGATCCAATTTTTATTTTTACAATATTCTATGATAGTTGTTATGTTGACAATAAATAAATGCCTTAATATTTTATTACTTTATCGTAGTTTTAATATTAATTTTTATCATTATTGTATTATTAATATATTTAAAATATGTAATTCCATGTCATTTTAAACGTAATAGAAAAGACAACTATTTTTAAAGTTCATCATGATGAAAATTTGGCCAGGATATTCTACCTAGTTTTTCTCTTGACATTATCAATTTATTGAAACTATTTTAATAATATTACACATGTAATTTTTAATTAAGAAAATTCTTGATTTGCTAAATATTTTTCTTGTAATTATTGATATTTTATATCTATATATCGAACTCACTATTACTTGGCCCAAATATATGAGAGCAAGCTCCAAGGCATATGACCTCCTAGTCTTTGGCCACACCAACTATAATACCATTAGTTGTTTAAATATCATCTCAAATACATTTCATAAAATCATAGATCTTTATGGCTTCGTTTGGGACAGTTTTGTTACAGCTTTATTTAAAACGGTTTTTTTGTATAAAAATTTTAAATTCAAAAAATTTTTGTACTAAAAAGATATTTTAGAAATCAAGAAGAAAGCCTACGCAATTCACTTATAAACTCTTTTCATGGAATCAGCTTCTTCCCACTAATCTTGCATCTTTCAAACTCAAGGCTTCTAATTGCTCTAATATTATGTATAAATGGGTTGGAAAACAAGTTTCTTTCCTTCATTAGTAGTTTCCAATTAGTCAAATTAACTATTTAAATCTACCTTTATTATTAGTTTTGCTATGTTAATTTAACTGAAGGTTTGAGGAAAAAAATAGCATCCCTTATTAGCAACTTTTTGCATAATAATTGTGTGGGCATAAAAAAAAATTGTGGGCATAAAACTTTTCATGATTTTGTATAATAAAATAACTTTTATTTTTATTTTTTATGCATGGCCAATGTTTTGCAATGCATTATACGATAACTAATCCTATTGTCAGTGGAGGTTTGGGCTTATCTTGTGGAGCTCCGAGAATCTTCAAGCCTCAGAACTAGGCACCCCCCGCCCCCCCTAATGAATACTATTTATAGATTTTTTTGAAGTAGAAAGCCCTGTAAATATGAATGAAACATGGTGCAAATATAGAGTACTCCACCAGACAACATGTATTGATCTCCTTAATCATAGAGCATTCATTCAACAATTAATTTCCTTAATAATGTCATAATTAAGCAATTTTAAACTCATTGAATTTGTCTTATCGAGCCGCTTGAATTGACTATAAGTATATCATATTTGAATATCATTTGGTCACCCAATTAATGCTCTAAAATTTCAGATTATGCTTCGGATATTGAATTGGGCCCATTTGGGCTAAGATTGAACAAATTTTTGTGTTTTTGGTTTGTCTCATCAAGATGTTTAATTTGACTACAAGTTTGCTGGAGTTCAGATGATTCTAAATTTAATTTCGAAAGTTTTCAATTCAAATATACCTCAAGATCCTAACATAAACATGATTTACTAATTTGAGGTTTTTTTTATGACTTTTTGCTGCTCTGCATATCCATGTTATCAACATATTCAACATAAAGCCTTACATTTTAAATTTGGAGAAAATTTTCAGAATCACTAAGATCAGTTGAAAAATAAAATATTGTCAAATTAAGCAAATGAAACATTAACAAATCTAAGTTCATTAATTAAGAAGATAACTGTTGTGTACTAGAAATTTTAAGTTGATATAATATAACATGCTCAGATAAAAGTAGGAAGATAAAAAAAAATTTACGTGTAAAACATGAAAAGGGAAAAAAGCACGAAGCCTAACCTAATTGAAAAAATCCACTAGATATAAATAATTAAAGCGTATTTCCTTTCAAAGAATTGAAGAAGAAGATGACTATTTGAGATTAAAATATTTGGTTTCTCTTTTGTAAGATTAGGGAAGTATGATATCTACAAGCGGACAATAAAAACACAACTACGCCATGATTAAATCTTGGCAGGAGTCTTAAGATTACAGCAATTGGCAGCTGTGATGGTTATCAGTTGTCGTTGGGGCGATACTCAAAAAATGCAAGAAAGTTTTATAGTTCTCTCCCTTCTCCTCTCTCATATGAGAAATGATGTTTTATTTATAGATTTTTTGGTATTGGCATTTAGATAATTCGAACCAAGATCCAAAATTCTTTATCTATACTGACTCCTTTATTCATGAAGCATTTATCAGTATTTAAGTACATTAACGATGTTATAGTTGAGTGATCTTGGGCTAGTTGGAATTATCTCGTCGAGTCTCTCAATTTGACTATAAGCATATTGAATTTGAAGATTATTTAGTCATCCAATTAATGTTTGAAGTTTCTAATTATATTTCAAGTGTTTGATTTGAGCTCATCTAAACTTGGATTGTACCACTTTTAGTATCATTAGGTTCATTTCATTGAGATATTCAGTTTAACTATAAATTTATTGAAATTTAAGTTCATATAATCTTAATTCTATTTCGAGATTCATTCTTTTCATAGATATATCAACAAAGAACAAACTAATCAACAAATCAAAATTAATTATTAGCAAAATGGGAGCAGGAAAGGAATCGCAGGTCAAAGCAAACTGTAGTCCTTTTAACATAACAGAGAAAATGGCAAAGTAAGGCATCTCTGCAACGCAAGATGGCCTTTTGGACACCAATAGCTGGTTACCTCCAGTTTCTTAATATGCCCCTGCCATCTTTTCCTTTCCTTCTACTTTTCTATCAACCCTAGCTTTTCAACATGTGAACTGGAATAAATTTTTGTTGCCAAAAATTTCACCAATAATCAAATTTATACTTCACCCACCACGGCTTAGCTCGGTTGGTGGGCGTGCTCGGTTGGGAACCCCTCATCCCGTGTTCGATTCCCTCAAGCGGTTGTCGCCCTTAAGTGGGGCCCCTAAGCAACGCTTCAATTGAGACTACTTTTTTATTACTTTATTTCTCAAAACATAATGATAATTTTTATTTAACCACTATTTTTTTCATAATTTTCAATAATTTCTTTTATGATAAGTAGTTGTTTTCTACAACAGCTTTAAAAAAAAAAAACTCTTTTCTCCTCATCCTTATTATACAAATTTTTGAAACATATATATATATATATCATAGCAGAAAACAATTATTAAAAAAATTATCAAATTATTTTAATCAAATTTTGATCATAATGGTTATCAAAGTTATTATATTTGCTTAGAGATAAACACAATATGTGAAAATTATCTAAAATTTATGTTACACTCTTCTCAAAAGTAAATCCAATAGAAACTTTTAAGACATGATCCAAATAAAATTTTAATTATAATTTTCTGAGTTAAGGGCTTGTTTGTGACAGCTTTCTTTATACAACAATCATAATTTTATGTGATTAAAAACAATTTTATTGAAATCGGGCGTATTAAGTTACTTTCCTCACACTTATTTCGCAACCAACTTTATAAAATATTACAGTCATCTCAAACAAATCCTAATTTTCTATCAAAATATACTCTAAATATGTACATATATTTATATATTTGGGAATATCAAACCTTTTTTATTCGCAAATTTTTTAATTGAATTACCCAATTTAATTAAATTTTAATATAATTCTTTTTAGAAGAATTTTTTTTTCCTTGTATAAGCAAGACTGCCAAAGACAATAACACAAATAAATTTAGGAAACATTACTCTATTGTTACAGTGAGAGCAGTACTCTTTTTTATCATCCCGAAGAAAATAAAAAAAAGGAATGGGGGAAGATGCAAAAAAGACAGGGTTATGGTTGCAATTATTGTTTCTTTTGGGTTTCCTTTTTCTGACTTGTTATTTAAATTTCTAATGTGAGGTATAAGAGTCAGATTCGGATAGAAATCATGTGAGTTCAGTTGGCGCCATGTGATATTCCTGCTGCAAAATTTACTATCTTCATGTGTTGGGAAGCAAAAAGTGCTGTTCACTGATTTTGTTTTTTCTTCTTCAAACATTGCAGGATGATAAATAATGTGTGCTTATGTAAATTTAATTTTTATTCATAATTATGATTATATATTGATACATCATCAAAAAATTATCTTGATCGGGCACGAATCTTGATGCAAAATCAAGTTGGAAACTTTCGAAATTAAAATTAGGACCATCTGAACTTTGATTTCAGCAAACTTATAGTCGAACTGAACGTCTCGAGAATACGAATCCAACAACACCAAATCCAACCCAATCCGAGCCCAAATGGTCCAAATCAACGGTTAGAAGCGTTGTTGGGAGGTTCAAACCATAATTTGGATTACCAAATGGTTTTCAAACATAACGTACTTATAGTTGAATCGAATAGCTCTACGAGATGAATCCAACGAGCCCAAGATCACTGAATTTTGACATCACTAACACATTCAAATGTCCATCAAACGGTCCATGATCAAGGGATTCAGCATCGACCGTCCATCCAACCACTCCGC
The DNA here is from genome assembly GCF_001605985.2 of Dendrobium catenatum. NCBI lineage: Eukaryota > Viridiplantae > Streptophyta > Magnoliopsida > Asparagales > Orchidaceae > Dendrobium > Dendrobium catenatum. The sequence continues at coordinate 3,420,988 of NW_021319004.1, read as the reverse complement.
ATTTATCATTGATCTTCCACCTATTTGCGGGCCATGCCACTCCAAGAAATCTATAAATAGAGCCACATTTTCTCATGAAAAGGGACCCCAAGCCAAAAGTTTCAAGAGAGAGTTCAGAGATCGCTCTTGCTCCTCCTTGACCACCGCCTGAGTCTCACTAGACCACCATCTGAGGCCCTAAGTCTCGTCGGACCACCACTTGAGGCCCTGAGTCTAGCTGGACCACCACCTAAGGCCCTAAGCTCCACCATATCACCACTTGAGGCCCTGAGCTCCGCCGGACCACCACCTGAGGTCCTGAGTTCTGCTGGACCACCACCTGAGGCCCTGAGCTCCACCGGACCACTACTTGATGCCCAAAGTTTTATCGGATCATCACTTGACGCCCGGCGTTCCACTGGACTATCGTCTAACGACAAACATCCACCAAATCATGACCCGACGTTGAAGTTCTGTCAACCCTTCGAGAGGCTACCAACTAATGTCCGAACATTCAAGTAGCACTGGACTTATGCCAGTCCAACAAGTGGCACTGGGCTTTCATCCTCTTTAGTCGCTAGATTTCAACCACACGATTAATATTTGTAATCTGATCGCCCTTGAAGGCGAGACAACCTATTGTAACCTACTTAAATTTTAGTATAATCATTTTTAACTGGCCTAGGCCCTGTGGTTTTTCCTCTTCCCAGGGTTTTCCACATAAAAAATCTTGTGTTCTTTATGTATGAGTTGGATATTCATGCAACGCTAAGATGTAAGACTACAATTCCATCGTTGCGTATATTCTAGCATGCAACATATATATATATATATATATATATATATATATATATATATA
>NW_021319004.1:3391733-3419775 GCF_001605985.2 Dendrobium catenatum | reverse complement strand
AAAAAATAAATTGAATTCAAACATTATTAATATCTTATATAATTTTAAATTTAAACATATTCAAATTTTTAAATTTAATTTAAATTTAACAAAAAATTAACTTACAAATGAATTAATAAGTTTAATATAAATAATCCTTAATTTATGTTATATATTTATAATTTATATATTAGATTCATATTATTATCTTATATTTTTTTATTATTGAGGTTAAATTAAATCATTTATTATAAATAATAAATTAATTAATTAATATTTATGGTACATAAAAAAATAATGAATATAATTTATTTAATATTATTAATTAAAAAATAAATATTATTTCATCATAAAAATATTATTTAAAAAATTTATTTTAAAATGAATAGTGTATGTTGTAAACTTAAAAGCTAAGAAGAAACACATGAGCTTTAAATTTTTTAGTCCCACATCTCTTGGGAGACTTTCCCTTGGTGAAGCTTTTACTATATATTGGCTCTTGAGCTAGAAAGTAGTACTACACTTTCCCTTCATGAAATGCTTGTTTTGAATTTTTTAATTTAAAATTAAGCATCTCATATTTGAAATTTAATTACAAATATTTTTTTAATATTTAAAAATAAGTTATTTAAATTTTAAATATTAAAAAATACAAAATTTGAACCGGCCGGTTCAAGAGAACCGTGACCGGTTCTCCGGTTCACCGGTTGAACCGGCGGTTTTGGACAAAACCGGCCGGTTTGAAGATAAGCCGGTTTTCGGGTTGAACCGAACCGGCCTTTGGACCGGTACACGGTTGAACCGGTCGGACCGGCCGGTCCGGTCCGGTTTTTAAAGCATTGTCCACAAGATGGCTCAAAATCTTTTTAAACATCAAGGATGTGTGCCCTACATACAAAAGAGGATGTCGTCAACAAAGGCATAAACATACCCATCAATGCATTGTATAAGTTCTTGAAATGAAATAAAATATCAAAGGAAATGACCATAGATCCTAAAATATAGGATAAACCTTATGGTCATATCCCTTTTCTCTCAACAAATGTAGCAATCAATATGATTGTGAATATGAAGTTAGCCCGTTTATAAACTATGACAAATTAAAGCATGTTTGATGTGATGCCATTCTCGTGCAAGTGTGCACTTTGAGAACCTTCAGTGACGACATAGTTAGATGTTCAAACATAGTTCATTTAAAATCAATCCAAATCGGATGGTCCATGCCTGACTTCGGAGTAGTTGGAAGCCTTGGTCAAATACTGAGCCTGATGGGTTGTTACCCCTTTGTATCCTCTGTAGCTTTCTAATCGTTCAGTTTACATGCTTCTTGTAATCCTTTTTATGATGCAATAAAATATGTTTTTTGTTAAAAAAAAAAAAGTTCGCTTAAAATGATAGATGTTCGTGTTTAATTTGTGTTTGGTTCATATTTAGTTCGTTTGGTGCTTATCAAGTTTTAAACAAACGAACATTATCGAGCTTATTAATAACTAATTATCTAGAGCATATTCGTGAATATATCTAATGAGTATTTTGGATCTACCAAATGAGCTCATTCACGAATATATCTAATGAGTATTTTCGAGCTATCAAATAAGATCATTTACAAATAAATAAGTTCAAAAAATGATTCTTTTCATAAACAAACATGCTAATGAACAATTTAAACAACAATCCAACAAACATAAATGAATACCTACTTGCTTATGAATAAATTCATTCTATGAAAGAGTATAACATAAAAATCAAAATTAAATTACCATGAAATAAGAATCTTTTATTAAAATAAAACTAAAATTTATATGAAAATATGCAAAGTAAAGATTTAATCAAACTTCTCAACGAGCCTTATATTGAGTTTGTTCAGAAGCTTGAATTAATATTGTTCATGAACATAAATAAGCCGAACATATACTAGTTCAAGCATATTTATTTAACAGTCGACTATTTTAAAAAATTTGTTAAAATTTGTCAGATTACTTAAACAAATAATCATGAACAATCTATAATCGAGCCGAGCCACAAATAGCTTATTTACAGCCCTAATTAGACCAAGCGCTCTCTCTCCCTCTCTCTCTCTCTCTCTTCTTTACAATAATGATTTTACTTTATGATTCCAGCTTCATCCTAATTGGACCAGAAGCATGCTACCAAGCTTTAACTCATTCAAGCAATATTAAAGCCCAGCAATTTCTTAGAGGAATCCCCAAGCGAGAAATAGCCAGGCCTGGGCCAAATATATCCCGGCCCGCAGCTTAGGCCATTCGACGAACGATCGAGCCTCACATTGGAGAAGAGGGTAGTTCTTCCGCCTTGGTAAGAAACAGAGCTCCAGCATTTGACCGCACGGAACTTCAGTCCTAGCTTTCTAGCAAAGTTCTACATAGGGTCCTGGTTGGGTACCCATACTTTACTCGGACGGGCTTCACCCACTCATGGTGACTTTCGGGTTTCCATGCCCAACTATACCCACCCATTTTCCATGCTTTTTGAACGCAGTCTGCCACGGATGATGGCCTTGAGGCTTGTTGTCCTTTGCTCTGATTGCCAACTTTCAAGTCGCATATCAGAATTTATCATAGTCGTAGTGTGGTTAAGTGCTGCACACTATGTAGTGATGATTGCAGTAATATAAGATATACAGTAATTAGCAATATAAATCAATTTATCCACCCATACCTACCCATAAGGCCATGGGTGTACCCATACCCATTGGGTAATGGGTATGGGTGGGTACGTGAGTGGGTGTGGGTATGGGTACCCAATGCAGACCTCTGCTTTCTAGTTTCTTCCTGAAAGTCGCCTTCTATGTTCTTCATACTTTCTCTGGCGGCAATCTGCTCATTTTTGTATGCAGAGCATCTTATTTAATTTATTCCTTAGACATATATTATTTAGTTTGTTACAAAGATTTTAGAATGTTCTTGATTTTTCTATGTTTCTTTTGCTAGCTTATAAGCATAGGAGTTGTAAGAGAGAAGAAGTATGAATATATTTTTGAAATTTTAAGAGTGTTTTTACTGATTTTGTGTTCTAGCTCTGAGGAGCTTTATTTGAAAGGCTACATCGAATGATCTCCCTACATCAATTTTTTTACAGGAAGGCTAGTTCTAATTCACCTCCCCGTTCGAAATTTCTTTTCCATATGAATTAGCTTAGAGGTTCTTACTTGGAATTACGAAAATGTGCCATTGGGAGATTCAAATGGATGTAAGAAGAAGAAAAAAAATTGTAAAAAAAAATGTACAATATACTACCTTGCAACATATTAGTAAGATGTTTATTCAATTATTTTTTAATATTTCGATCAATTAAGAAAAATTTACACACACTTGTCACATACGAAAAACTCAAATCTTAAATTTCATAATAAATAACCAAAATTTCCAACTAACAAAATAAGATGATATTAGGGGTGTCATTTTCGGGTCACGGGTCGGATTCGGGTTGAACTCGAAATTGACCCGGCACTATTCGGGTCAACCTGACCCGACCTGCTTCGGGTCCGGGTCGACCCGAGACGACCCGAATGACCCGTTTCCAACAAAAAATGGCTAGTTTCCGGGTCAAAAACGGGTCAATATCCTCTTTTTCTGGTAAAAAATGGGTCAATCTCGGGTTGAATGGTCAAAATCGGGTTTTCGGGTCAAAACGGATCAATTTCGGATCAAAGGGTTAACCCGACCCGATTTTTGAAACGGGTCGAAATGTTGAACCCGAACCCAGCCCATTTCGGGTTCGGGTTCGGGTTGACCCTAACCCGAAATTTTCGAATCGGATTTGAATCGAATTTTCGGGTCGTGTCAAATATTGACACCCCTAGATGATATACCTTATTTATTCAATTATATGAGTATCCCATATAGTGGGAAGTAACGAATAAAGTGACTGCATATATTCTACTGTCACTTCAAGTTAGTGCAGAAATGGATCATTCTGTATGTGAGAATCTTGGTTTAAAGTTTAGGGCATTGCTACTTCATGATTTCAGATTCTTGAAAGTAATAATTAGCTGTATGACTGATCATATCACAATAAGCATTTTCTTTGTCATTATTAGGTATGTCCGTTGCAATATAAAGAGTATGAACAGTCTGTTGATTGCATCCAGGAGTAGTCACAACATCCTCAATATGGTAAAACTAAGGGAATCAATATTTGACACAACTCTAAAATAGTAAAATTTGATTTGAATCCGATTCAAAAATTCTGAGTTATGGTTAACATCTTTGAGAAACTATTTGGGTTCAGGTTCGGATTCAACAAACACTCCCGTTTCAAAAATCGGATCGGGTTCGGGTTAAACCGGAAACCCGGGAATGACCTCATCTACCCGCGTGGCCGTCCCGTCAAGTCGCGCCTCTCTTCGTGTGAGTCACGTCCTGCTGATGAGTGATGACATTGCCCCTGCTGTCTCTGCCGTGCCACTGCCAACGTTGTCGTGTCCGCGGATCAGATCGGGTCAACCCGGTAACCCGTGCAGGTTGGGTCTGAGCTGAAATACCTGATTTGTTTGCAAAAACAGATAGAATTCGAGTTGGGTCAACTATTGTCGAGTTAGTTCCAAATTCGACCCGAACCAGACTCACAACCCAATTCCATCATATAGCTACCCTAGCTCCACGGGGTTCTAAATATTTTGATGGTCTAATTGGATTGAGATAGTAATATGTGTATATTTTGCATACCCCAAAGTACCTGACTTTGGAGGTTGATTTCTAACACTCTTGATTTGTTTGTTTTCATCTTGAATTCCTTACCTCCATATATGACGACCCTTTCAAAATTTCCTATGTGTTCAAGAGAAATAGGAAGAAAGTCAGAAACAAGATAAGCATGAGATGAAAGCATGAAAGTGCTGATGTTGCTACTCATAATATTCATAAAAAGACCAAATAGCGTTCTTAAAGCAAAGAATGATGCAACAAAGCTAAAAGGCAATAAAGTAGCTTGATTCTTTTGTAATAAAAATGAACACAGGAAGAAAGATTGCTTAAAGTACAACAAATAGTTGCAAAAGAAAGATTTATATATCTCTATTGTGTCAGCAATACTTTTTTTTGTAATGTTCTAAATAATAGTTAACGGATTACCCACAAATGCTTAGCTTGGTTGGTGGGCGAGTATTACCCGTGTTCGAGTCCCCTCGAGCCGCAACGCCTCTTAAGTGGGGCTCAATCAAGTGCGAGTCAGGAGGTTTCTGTGGTGAGTAGCTCTTCTAGGTCAGTCAAGGATTAGTCACGCCGTCAAGCGCCCTTTCAGATGTGACAGCGAGTGGATACCCCGTTCCCAAAAAAAATAATTGACGGATTGATTCCTGTTCTACACTCAACATTACCAACAATATGCAAAGCTTTCTCAGCCTAAGGAAGCCGAAGGAAAGTGAATGAAACATCTATTCAGGAAATAGTATGCTTTCACATGTGAAAGCTATGGGGGCCTTCAGATTAATCTTAATTAGTTTTAATTTTATTTCCAGATTTGTTATAGAAAATGATTTTGTGGCTGTTGGTTACCTGATCGGATGGTTTGTATAAATTAGATTTGAATTCTTCTTTGATTGCAACTTTGCTTCTATGCATGATGATAATATTGACATAATTAGGAAAAAATCATTGAAGAATCAAATCTATGACATATAAGATTGGACAATATGATCTATTTGTGACAAATACATTAGAAAATGAAAGTATTTTAAGAAAATGTGGGTTGGTAAAAACATTTAGGTCATCTCCAACCGAACGTCAACGATTGTTTGCGTTCATCGCGAACTCCAACCGAACGGCAGATTCAATGGCAGTTTGCACCAGGCGAACAATGCGGCGCTAATATTGGCGTCACACTATTCATGAACACCGTTTTTTTGGTTGGAGTTTTGTCGAAGAAAGAATATATCATGTATATTCTTTTTTGATGTTATGAAATGAAGTTCAATTGAAATGAGTTACTGTATTTTAGAGTGTAAAATGAGTATTTCGATTTGAAATTGCTTTAGACATAGGATGTAAAAACTGGAAAATATATGAAGAGCAACAATGCATGCTCAGATTTGTACAAGATTGTCTGATATAAAATACAACATGAATGTTGAGTTGATATTAAGGTTTCTTTTGGGACAAGTTTCTTCCTGCTTTTTAAAGAAGTTTTTTTAGTATAATTTTTTTTTTTAATTATAAATTTTAGAACATAAACGTTGCTTTATAAAGCAGTAAGAACTATTCAAAATGGAACCTAAGGTTTGTTTGAAACAACTTTTGGCCTAAAAAATTTCGCTACTCTCCATAAAATTTTTTATTAGATAACTATTATAGAAAACAATAAGAAAATTATTCCAATTCAAGTCTTAATCATTGGAAAGCTGTAAAAACTAAAACTAATTATTTTTTAGGTTTTTGAAATACACTGCTTAGTTTATTTTTAATATATTTTGAGTTCGCTCAAATGTTGATGTCTTAGGCTTCGTTTGAGACGGTTTTTTTATTGCTTTCTAAAACGGAGTTTTTGTACCAAAATAAAAAAATTTGTACTAAAACGGACAGTAAAAAAGCCGTCCCAAACGAAGCCTTAATCTCTCCCGATAGACTCTAACGAGACACAACCTGTTGATGACCCCAATGAACACCGACATATCGAAATTAATTGAACTTATGATTAATGTCACTGACATTGTTAAACCATCCGATACTATCATTAATGTCAACGAATTTAATAATTTTAAATTATTTTAAATTTATTTTAACCACACATCATTTTATGAATTTTTATTTTTGCCGACTTCCCTTGCCTATATTGATCCATCGACCAGAGGCTGTTCACTTTGGAGACCTGATGCGGTTATGAGTACGACTGGGCGTGGACGGCACTCAGCCCTCCGGATTTTCAAGGCCCGCCGGGGGCGCACCGGACACCGCTCAACGTGTGGCGCTCTTCGTTTATAAATAAGAAAAAGAGAAGTTTCTATGTTTTTGTTTCTTTTGCTATATATGTTTCTCTCTCCCCATAAGAATTTATGTTTTCTTGAGGGGGGAGGTTAATTTTTACTGTTAAAAGTAGGGGTGTCAATATTTGACACGACCCGAAAACCCGACCCGAAAATTTTGGGTTAGGGTCAACCCGAACCCGAAACGGGTCGGGTTCGGGTTAACCCTTTGACCCGAAATTGACCCGAAAGTGACCCGATTTTGACCCGAAAACCCGATTTTGACCCGTCAACCCGAGATTGACCCGATTTTGACCCGTTTTTGACCCGAAAAGAGGAGTTTGACCCGTTTTTGACCCAAAAATTAGCCATTTTCTTGTTGGAAACGGGTCATTCGGGTCGGGTCGGGTTGACCCGGACCCGAAGCGGGTCGGGTTCGGGTCAGGAAAACTGACCCGTTTTTAAAAACGGGTCGGGTTCGGGTTGACCCGAATAGTGTCGGGTCAGTTTCGGGTTCGACCCGAACCCGACCCGTGACCCGAAATTGACACCCTAGGGGTGTCAATTCGGGTCGACGGGTCGGGTTCGGGTCAAACCCGGGTTGACCCGGATCTAAGCGGGTCAACCCGGACCCGACCCGTTTTTTCAAACGGGTTGAACATTTCAACCCGGACCCGACCTGCAAGGGTTGCCGGGTTGACCCGACTCGACATGGATTTAGTGGGATCACGAGCGAGGGCGGAGCGGGATCGCGAGCGAGGGCGGGTCCAGCGCTATCGCGAGCGAGGGCGGAGCGGGTTCGCGTCTTCGCGAGCGATGGCAGAGCGGGTCCAGCGGGATCACAAGCGAGGGAGGAGAGGGTTCGCGTCTTCGTGAGCGAGGGCGGAGGGGGTCCAGTGGGATCACGACTCGCGAGTGCGGGCGGGATTGCGAGCGAGGGCGGAGCGCGAGCAAGTGCGGGCGGGAGCGCGAGCGAGTGCGGGCGACTGGAAGAGTAGGGCCGGAAACCGGGTTAAACCCGGACCCGACCCCTTTTTGAAACGGTTCAGAAATTTTAACCCGAATCCGACCCGTTTAACAAACGGGTTGATCCGAACCCAGATTTTCGGGTCGGGTTCGGGTCGGGTCAGAAATTGACACCCGTGAAAACAATCCAGCAATCTTAGGGCCGAATATATGTTCGCTGTTCGAAACAAGACAGCCTATTATTTGAAGAATTTTATTATTTTATTTGCCCCATGGGTTGTGGGTGGGTTCAAGGCTAGCTCTCTTACTCCATCAAACTTTAAGCTAGTTGTACTTTGTTAACTTGTACTTAAAAAACAAGTACTCATTAAAAGCACTAATTTACTTTAGGATGAAAGCATTATTAATATTTAATTGGCTATGGATATGATCGAATCTTCCTAAAAGATCGAGTTAGATCCATTGCCATAAGATGGTAGATTAATTGAAATAAAATTTGATTTTAAAAAAATGATCATTTTTATAGAGTTAAAATTATCGATTTACCCTTAATTTGTTCATTTATTTCTATGATAGCATGAATATGCTCAATGATGGAAATAGCTCTAGCCCTAAGGTTTGTGATAATATATATTTTTTAAAATTACGTATAGTATTTGATTTGCTAAAAAAGTACAAAGTTATTGTCTACTTGGGTCCGATTTTATGATTAAGGAATTACATGTGTGCCTACTGTGTTATGATTGGCTCACTGCACTAACTCCATGAGCAAACCATCCGATCCGAGCCCAATCCCGCTCACCCCCGGCTTTCACTGTGTTCTTATCCAAGCACTCCCACACGTTCTAACCCACGTGTTCTTGCACCCGTCTTAGTTCCTCCCTTGATCTGCACGCCCGTGTCTTATGCATTGTCTGTTCCTGCGTGCTTCTGGCCCAGGCATCTGCTCTTGCGCATCACGCACACGCTCCAGCATCGAGCACACTTTGGCTCGCTAGTCTTCCCTGGGCACCCGTCCACGCTCTCACCTGTAGCTTCACACTAGCCACACGTCTAATTTCGAGTTCGCAACAAACATGATGCCTTGAGGCTATTGATCTTACCGATTTTGATCACTACTCTGACGCACAACATAAACAAAAGACCCTGCTCCCACCTATGGTAGTCCCTTTGCTGCCCAATCTCCACCTGAAGCCCAACCCACATGCAAAATCTACGTGTTATGCTTATTTCATCCTAATCCGAGCCCACACAGTCTTTCCTCGTGCACATCCTGACCCCATCACCATACAATAGAATAACCCATGCGCGAATCACGCCTTTTACTCGCAAGTCTCTGATTCATGTGTACCTAGGGCCAATCGAACAAGCTCTGATCGTGGGCCCCATGTCCTCCCGTGCAAAATCGTGATTCTTTCTCCCGCGCTAAGCTCGCCCAAGTGCCAGTGCGGAATGCTCGCAGTCGTTCACCTGGTTCCTGTATGCTAATGCCTGGCCTACATCAGCAACGTGCGTTCTTGCCACGCCACTTCTCCAAGCGATAAGCATGCTCCGATCCACCTGCACATGTCTATTAGTCTTCTTTGATCCATACAGCCTGACTTCGCCGCCCGTACACAGTGCCTATATGTCCGCATAATCACAACCTAACACCCATTTCTTGATCATCTTCTACATGCAATCAACCTTCCACCCGCGAATGAATGCCCACTCCTTCCCATGACATGTATGCGTATGCGAGCCTTGCAACACCCATTTCTTGCAATCGAACGATGCATGTCGATCCAGATGAGGCTCCGCCCATGCTTAACATGGTGCATGCCTGCAATGCTTTTCCTTGCCCCCTTCCACATGAGATCAGCCTTTCTCTCAACCTCGTCGTCAGCCACGAACCACAAAGGCTTTGAAAAAGAGCTTTGGTCGGTAAACCTATTGGAAGAGTTGGGATCCCACCACATTCGATTCCAAACTTATGAACCCAACATCCTACCTCCCCTCTCGTCCACTTGCAGCCTGTGATTGACCCGACAATGGACCTTTCTTTCTTGGACAAGAACCTTCATTTATCTACAAATCGCCTCAATAAGTCTCTGATATCACTTGTTATGAAAATTTCTTGAAGAAGAAGAGTTCTTCTTAAGATTCTTAGTAGAGAGAGATGGAGAGGGGGGAGAGGGAGAGAGTAGCTGTTAGATGAAAACTTTTTTAAGCTTTATTTCATTTTCCCCAACCTTTACATCAACCTATAACATCTATATATAGTATTGGACACTGGTGTATTATCTTGCAAAGCAACCTAATCTAAAATTGGATCGAATCCTAACAATATCCAACTTAGTCTAATTTTACTATATATAATAAAGAAAAGCCTCCATCTTAAAGATATAAACATATCTTTAACAAAAATAGAAACCCTTGCTCTATATTGCCTAAGCCATAGCAGCACACAATTATCTGAGGATCAAGATCTGCCGCTGCAGATCATCTCAATCAGCACTTACCCTGATCGCAACTTGGCCTCCCTAGCTTGCACATGACCTAGCCTCCCCGCTTCCTCGATCCTTCACATTATCAAACAACTACCTGTTGTCATATGATTCTTGGCCTCGACCTCCTTCAAAGACCTCCAAGAAAGCTCTTGTTGTCAGGAACCCAGCAGTCTGCTCATCCCGGCTCCTGCATGCAGATCCAATCTCAGATAACTGACTCATGAAATTGTGAGTCCTTCCTTTTGCCCCCACAAGCTTAGCTTGAGGTCAGCTTGCCTGCACCCCACGCACAAGTTCGTGTGTGTTCGCCCTGGGCATCCCCAGGCATCTGCCTTCATGAGTTCGCCCCAATTCCATCAACGACTTCGCCAGCCTAGTGTGCCTTATGTGAACCTCTGCCTATGCAACCAAGCCCATTAGTCGTTCGCTCAACCTCACCTGAACTGATCAAGTCTGCACCCTGTTACCCTACGGGTTCTCCCACGCGGCCTAGGCTCCCACAAACACGCTTACTTCCACGTGACCTCCACCCTCGTGCCTTGATGTCAACTGCTATTGTTTCGACACGATCATTGTATCACATCCTTTCTTTCTTTCTTTGGACAAGAACCTTCCTTCCTCAAGATCACCTCCACTAGACTCTAATACCACTTATTGCATTTTTTGCATAAGAATGATTGAGCTTCTTACACGAGAGAGAGACGAGAGGGAGGAAAGGGAAAAAGCTAACAGGAATGTATATTCCTTTTATTCATTAGGCATATTACAGGGCTTTACAAGAGGGCCTCATTTACATCAGCCTACAATGCCTATTTATAGGTATTTACACTAGTGTGATGCCATGTATGAATAACCTAATCTAAAACCGGATCAATACACAACATATTTAAATATTGCAAGAGATTTTAAAGTTTAGATATTTGATTTGATGAAAAAGAAATACAGTGTAAAATTTTAATAAATTCATTTTTTACTCTATGGTTCATTTTTTATTTATTGTAATCTTGTCTAGTTTTTACTGAATTCTTTTTTCACACTAAGTTGACTGCATTGTCATAGCCCACTGTCAGTGTAACAATTGATCGTCGCTGCCACCGACTTGAGCTGACCACCACCATTATTTGACTTTACATCACATATAGTTTATTTCAGATCAATACTCATTCCTTTTACACTAATTCAAACAACTCATAATATTTCAAATACGCTACATTTATTTTTCTCTGAATTTTTTTTCCAACAAATCAAATAGTTCCTCAATCTTTTTTAGTTTGATGAATTTTTATTAATTTTATATTTCATATTCTCCTTATAAATTCTAGTTCTGCCTTTGAATGGGTTAATCTTATTATTTTCTCAAGTACAGAATCTATAAATACTCTTCAAGAAATATGACAAAATATCATCAAATATTTTGTAATTAATCTCTCTTCATTCTAAAAGAAAAAAAAATGACAGCTGACTAAGACCTCTGTACAACTTAGAAAGAGAACTTTAAAGGCTCATTCATTGGAGAAAAATAATAAAAAAATATTCAGTTTTCCATAGAGCTCTGACAACTCATCACATTTCATATGTAACTGGAACAGTTCATCTTTTAGTTCTTTAATGTCTCTTCAATGCTATGGTTTGGATCAGCAGAAAATAAGGAAATATCGATATCTTCAATAATTCTTCAGGAAATGACAAATGTATTTGGTTTGACCTCATTTATTTGGTTTACTTCTGCTTAAATTAAGCTGAAGGATTACAGCTAAAAGCCTGAAAGAAATCTTTAGAGCAACAGCTGCTGGTGATTTTTCATGGTTTCGCTTAATGACAAAGATGTAACTTTTTCATTTCATGATGAACATTGTTTTCTTGAATGCAAATCATTTTGCTGTAAGTGGATGTTATTTTGAGTTTCTCTCTAGAAATACTCACATTAGAGCATCTCCAACAGAACCCCAAATTCTTGAATGCCGTCGCCCTGGAGCTTCAGCGAAACGGTAAAATTTCTGCTATTTCCTTGCGGGTGAACAGTGGGGCGCCAATATTGACATTGCACTGTTCATCATCGCTATTTTTCTACTTCTACCGAACTTGCCAAGAAACAGCGCGAAAGAAAAAAAAGATTGTTGCCTTCGCAAAATGAAGTTCGATTGGAGATGAATTGCGGCATTTTTAGGTTTCACTGCATTCTGGAGTGAAAAATGCGATTTTCCGTTGGAGATGGTCTCAGTGATCTCTTTAATATAAAAGATGTCTTAGGATTTGTTTGAGATATTGGCTATTTTGTTTTTCAAAGAATAACCATAATATCATTTGGCTATTACTTTCTTGCTGTTATTCATAAATTTCTGTGATTAAAAATTATTTTTTGTAATTAAAGCAACTAAGACTTTGTTTGAGACAGCTTTCTTAAATGCTTCTTAAAGTAGCTTTCTAGTTAAAAAATTAAAATTTTGATACTAAAAAAATGATTTAAGAAGCAGTAATAAAGCAGTCCCAAATGAAGTCTTAGTTATTTTTCTCATAGCAACTTCACAATCAACTTTGCAGAATGTTGCAGTAGTCCTAATTAATAAACCCTTAATGTTTGATAAAGTTAATATAAATTGTCTCAATATATGCCTCAAAGACTTTTGTAATATATTTGATGTAAGCATCAACCCTAAAAAGGTTCCATTTGCTTCTCCTAGTGTTCTTAATGCTCAGTTGATCTCTAGATTGGGGGACACTTATTTGGGGCATTTTGACTGCCTTGACGAGTCGCTTGCTTCTCCTTGCGGGGTTGAGGATGAGCACACTGATTCCTTTCATGAGTTGTATGGGCTTGATGTGAGTCGAATCGTTGATAATTCTTTCTCTCGTGTTGGTAAGCATCGTAGGCACAAATCTAAAAAATAATGGTGTTCTGTCATTGTGGTTGTTGTGAGCCTGACTTTGGTACTTTCTGTGGTTTTTTGTGTTTCGCCGTGTGGTTTTCGTGCGAGAGTTGTTTGGTTGGATGAATGTTGTTATGGAATGAAATTTGAATCTTTTGGAAAATAAGTCTTCAAGAGATCTGAAAAAAAAAAAAATCTTCAAGAGACCTCTTGGATAGTGTGATCTACTTCCCCATTGCCCAGCTTCTCATCACATATCTTGGACCACCCTTTTCTCCCTCTTAAGTGCATTGAAAAGGTTGTCTGCCTCTAATAGACATTGTTCAAAGCCTACTGGCTGGTTATTAGAGTCATATGCATCATGCACTTACATTAATTAAATTATTTTATTAAACTAATCATAGTATCATTAAATTAGTTAATAAAGTTATAATTATTATTGTTTTTTGATGGTATGGACACATTTTAAGATCTATGTATTATTTTTTTACTATTTTCATGAAATGAATTAAATCCATATTAACTAAAACTATTAGAAAAATTATTGGCTATATTAGATTATGTAATTTATCTTAAAATTAAAGTAATTGTTTATAATTAAGAACAAAATTATATTTCTTTTGAAAAAAAAAATTTATACCCTAATGAATCTCAAAGCCAGCCTTTATTTAAATATCTTTGAGATAAGTGCAATATATAAATAATTAATACAAATTTACATTGCACTCATTTAAAAATAAATCTAAAAATTTAAAAATTCATCATGAAAGAATTGATCTTATAAATTTCTACACTCTTAATAATTTAATTACCTCAGTAAATAAATGAAGTAAAATAAATAAATAAAACAAAACCAACATAATTAAATGATATAAGTAGTACAAAAAACTCATCCAAAAAAGAATAATGGACCACATGAGGGAAGAAAGCAATTTAACCTCATTCTTTTTTTTTTTTTAATTAAGGTGGGCAACTACCAATTTTAAATTCAATTCTAGCACAATACCCTCCAATAAAATTAATACACGTGGCACTAAGTACATTCGATGAGCTCATCTGGTTGATTAATTTGAAAATTATATCCCGTTGGGCTTAGCTGGGTTGGTGGGCGAGCATGATTGAGAACCCCTCAATCATGTTCTATTCCCCTCTCATGCGGCGCGACCCCTTAAGTGGACAGAAAATAAATGCGGGTCTTGTACATGTGAGGCTGGTTGCTGGTAGACTTGCTGTGGGATTAGTTATGCTGCCATGCGCCTCTTATGAGGTGGTAGCGGGTAGATATTCCGTTCAAAAAAATTATAATAATTGAAAAGTATCATTAGCTAGCTTTAAATATATGGTTGATTCCCCTCCATTGGTTATTTTCATTATTTTTATCGAAGTTTTGTTATTGCAATATGTTGAATGAGCTATTGTTGCTTGGCCGGTCACATTTGGTGCACTTAAAACTCTTGCAGATTTATATTTACTGTTGTCATTTAACTTTGGTGGGGGCCTTTATGAGATTATTATAATATAAATCCTTTTTTTCTTCTTTGTTTAAGACAAAAAAAGAGGGAGAATTAGCATCCTCAAAGAAGGATTTTGATCATTATCCATTGAATAAGATTAATTAATTAGCAAAAGAAGGTTTGCTAATTATGAGTAAATTGGGTGTTTTTACTTATTTTTTGGTGATTAATTAGGGGGTGTCATGGGATTACCAACCTCTATCTTCTACATAGCATCAATCTTAACTGATTTAAGGGTTAGGTGGGCCTTAATGATGGTTGTTCTTGCTCACAAGAATTGATCAAAAGATTAAAATCAAATATGATAAATTAATGATTATTTTTAATCTAAAAGAATTAATAATATATGATTGTCGTAAGAATTGTAGAATAGGTGAGGGTTAGAAAATCGTATTGAATTGATTGGTTCAACTGATGCAATTGTGAAGTACTTCCGTGATAGATTCAATCTAGATTTAAAATTATATTTGCTCAGAACTAGATAGAATTGAGAAGAACCTGAAGATCAACCAGTAAATTCGTGACTTGGTTGCGATTTTGTTGAACTGTCTAGTTCATATCATGATCAAATTATTATCATTTATTTTTACCAGTCGAGTAGATATAAATAGTTTACACTAAATAAATTAATAAAACTTTTTAACCCTAAGTCCTAACTCAAATAGCCCCTCAAATTTCTAGTATGAACCGTTCGCTCCCATCACAACTTGGCTTTTTTTGCATCTATTCGCTCCATTCACCTCCTTCGCGCCCATTCGTCCCTTTCTATTCCCCTTCAATTCTCCTCCTCGCAACTCGACTAATGCAAGCATTTTAACAATTCTAGCAGTTCCTTCCACCACAATATTCAAGACAATTACATGTTCAAATGTTTAAATCATTCTTTTTTATGTGATTTTTTTTTTTTTTTCATATTCTTAGCTATATGTGAAACTTTTAAGAGAGATAAAAAGTTTATAGGAAAGGGTGATGGATGGGTATTCCTTATAGGTTGTGTAAGAATGTTAACTTGTATGTAATGGTTAAATCACTTCAAAAATAATTACAATTAAGAACTTCATTCTCTAAACTACAAGAATATTTATAAGTGTTGAAATTATGTAATATTAAGCTCTAAATAAAATTTATTCTATAGCATTAGCTCTCAATATAATTCTAATATTTATTGCAACATTAAGCATGATTCAAATGATTTTAGCGGAATTTACATATCTAACACTCATTTTTTTTTTGTAATTACATATCAAACATCTACTTCTTTCTATTTATTTATATAACACCTTAAGCTCTATTATTAAGAAACTCATCGTGGGTAATTTCATCCATGAGAAAAAGAATCATTCCTAGGTGACCAATATTATGTTTATCAGAAAAAAAAAAAAGACCAGTTATGCATATCTTCAACTTTTTTTTATTATTTTAATAAAGTGTGTCCTAATAATGACAAATATATTAAGAAAGACTTATGATCAAATGGGTTTCTTGGGCAAGGCCATACATGTTTGCTACAATTGGTTTAATGCTCATTTGAAGGAGATAAAGGTGAGCTAAGAAACTAGGATCTTGCCTCATTTTTTATTAGTGGGATGACCAACACTATTTGTTGGCTCACCATAATTTATTTCCCCTTCATATAAAGAGCTTTAAGAAAGGGAATAAAGAACTTAAAATTCTCTTTAATAGCTTAGGAACCTGTCCAAATGCCTCATATGAGATGTATAAATGGATAACCTAGCCACCCACTGTGAGACCTCGTTCCCTTACTGTTCCTCTCTGATTTGGATTTTTCTCTCAGGATCGTCCAGGACGATTTTAGATCGTCCAGGCCGATCGGCACTGTAGAAAATATCGCCCTGAGAATAGTTCTGGGAACCGTCCAGGACAATATTTTTGGTCTGATCGTCCCGGGACGATTTGGCGATCGGCCGGGCCGATCAGACAAATGATTTAAAGAAATCAGCTCGTTTTGAGGAGAGAGAAAATCATTTTAAAATAAAAATATCTGATTTGAGGAGAGAGAAAGAGAAGGGAAAAGAGGAGAAACCTGGTTTTGGAGGCCGCGGAGCGCTTTTCGTTCGACGCTGCTGTTGGGAAAAGTGAAGATCTCGTGGTAAGGACTCCGAACCCTATTTCTGTTTTCAAAGATATTGAGTTTTGACCGAGTTGTGATCTGTTTTGTATTTTCGTAGTCGACTTTTCGACATGATTTGATATTGACACAACTTTCACCGCACAACTTTTAGTATGTTATAGATATGATTATTGTACACGATTTGAGTATATTCTGCGACGATTTTACCGGTCGGAATTGATTCTACGTGATATATATATATATATATATATTCCTATGACCACTAATGATCAAATTCAAGTCAATTTGGGTTAATAAGCTTAATTACACCGAATTGGGTCAAGTAGGTCAAATGGATACAATTAGGTCAACTTGGGCTTAGGCAATTAAATGGATAAAGTAAGGCTTGATCTAAACTTCCATAATTATTAAGGACCAAGTTTAAGGAAATTTAGATTACATAAGGTTTAAGCTTACTAAGAAGATTAGTATTTTTTTTTTTCATATGGACCTCTAATAGAATATTGATATCAATTAGGTCATCAAATAGAGTAGGGGTCAGACTTAGGTCAAATATTGTATTATCTTGGCCATGTTTGACTAGTTGGACAAATGTAGGCCCAATGATATATTTAGATTAACTTTGCTAGTCATAGGAGAACTTGGGTTATCTAATCTTAGAGTTGGCAAAGTCATGTGTAAGTCAAATTGAGTTGATCACTTAACTCCTTCTATGGATATTTATAGTTTCACTAGCTTAAGAAATGGTTGAAATATGTAATGATCCTAGCTTGATTCAAATCTAGGTTGATTCGACTTATAAGGCCTAATGGTAGGATGGGAGCTAATCTATTTTAAAAAAGAGGTCAACAAATATACCTCTAATAGATGTGGTGGATTCCATAATAGTGCACCACACATAATAGTATTAACTGGAGTCTAAATAATGATCGATGATTAGATGAAGTTTATCTTTCCATGACTCAAAGATCTACTACTAAAATAAAATTTGTTTAGAGTTTGTTCAATTCTAACAACTTAATCTCAGGAGGTGTAAAGACTCTTATGGTTCAAGTTAGTTGAGATATGATGGAAAAATTTCTATTCTATGATAAGAGATGCAACTCATTGCCACTAAAATTTGAATGTGGGTTTCATTCTCTATTGGAGAAGGGAGGATTTTGATTCCTCTTTTTAATAATCCATAACTAAAATGAATCTTCTCTAAAGGAAATTTTTGAGAATGATACTCATTTAAAACTAAACTTGCTAGACTAATCTATTTTTTGTTGTTTCATCTCAAATAGAACTTTGTCTTTGTCTAATATTTTATCATAGCTATCCCAGTCTAATTTTTATAATATTCTAAAATATTATATATTTGAGGTGGCTAACAAATTATTATGGAATTGGAAAATTTTTTCTCCTTGTCAAATAAGACATATGCATTATTTGCTAACCCATTTGATCTCTCTCTTTGCTCTTATATCTTCTTTGAATTTGTTATCACACCTCATTTGTTGGTTTTTTTATTGGTAGCATGGGTGGGCACTGCACTGGTGATCAATGATGTATGCACATCCCAGTTGCATTTATGACCTTGGTTATTAACAACTATAAATATTGCACTTAGGTAGCTTACTTGTGGATGATATGGCTATCAAGATTTTATAAATACTATTTCTTTGAGACTATCTCCTCTTTCGGAGCTATCTTTTTTAGGATTTCATTTTTTTATGTTATTGGAGCTATTAAAGCTCTTTTTGTAGTTCAACATATAAAACTACTCTTCATTCAATATCGTGCAGCAAAATACCTATCTTAAAATATAATTTATTTATTTTTTCAAGCACATCATTTAATCAATTAAGGACAAATCTATGCCAAATTTTCTCAATCTACTCCTAATTTATCGAGTCTTTCTTTGGATAGTTATAATTTAATATTACATATATTTATTTGATTTTTTATTTTGAGCCATTTGATCTTACTATATAATTATAAGTAGATCTTTTTACCTTTTTATAAATAAAAATTGTGTTATGAGTTATGACTCTAAACATTCAAAAAAATATACATAGATCATTTAAAAACAAACGGTAACCAAGTGGCAGTAACGTTATTACAATCAGACAGAGCCCCTTTTCTGTGGGCTATTTTAATTTTTCTATTTTCGGAACAACAGTAAACATCCGTTTACCGTTCAGGTAAGTTCTTTGAAAAGCTGAGTTCCTTATCCAGAACGACAGCCTGGGTGTCTAAGTGAAATAAGTAGCGAGAGTTTAAATTAAAAAATAAAAAATAAAAATAAAAATCGGACGGACGCCGCTATTGGCGTTCGAAAAACGACAACCATCTCTGGGCCCCACGGGTGGTTCATTGGCAGGCCTTCGAGATGGCCGGGTGGTCCTCTTTTGGGTCCAAAAATGGTCTTTGTAAATTTTGCCATGGAAAGTAGCAGTTAGTGCTTTCCTTCCTCACGTGTGGAGTGCCATCCCCGGATGCGCCACTCATTATCAAAGCTCCCGCATGATGGTTTCCATGCGGTCACTAAGTAGACGGCAGATCGATGCGCTCGCATAGGAAAACAATTATGCGTGGATCAAGATGGAATGATGAATATTTCCTGGAGTTTGGAGTACTTTTCTGCAAATTTAATTTCATCCTCGTTTACGATAATGCCCTGGGAGCGAGGGCTTGGCCGGGAAAAAGAGGGCGCTTTAAAAGCAGCGGGAGGTTGGGGAGCAACGAAACGGAGAGGATTGGGGGTTCGAGATTTGACTGGCCGTCGGTGATCACCTGTAGTTTTTATTTTTTAATGGTGGTCATCGGTTGCTTTGGGTTTCCTCCGATTCCGTCCACGTTTCCGTTAGATTTTCCGGCGGGATCCCGACGATCCGGCGAAGCTATTAGGATCGTCGGCGTTTGGCTCCGGTGAGATTCTTGGAGCCCATATAATGGTTTGACGGTAGATAATTCAAAATCGGTCTTGGTTATATCGTCATTTTGACTTTTTTGTTTCTTTTTTTGTCGTGTTAGACGGTGAGTTTTTTGGCTAGGAGGTAATGGAAAGATTGTTCTGCGAGTTTCAGTGGTTTATTAAAGGTGTAATTAGACTGGAGGGGAAGGCTGGTTCTACTGGAGCGAAGATATTTTGTTTAGTGATACTCCGAGCTTTTGTTTTAAAGGTTCTTAAATGCTTTTGTTCTCGCGGTTTTTTTGTATTTTTTTGCAGGCGAGGATAAGCTGTGATGCATAACATGGCGGGAGTACTGTTGCAATAAGAATTCTAAATCCATCTCTGTTCGGATTCTGATTCTCGAACGCGGATCTATATTTCTGAAACTTTAATTGTTAGTTTAGATCGGGCCAAACGTCTACGAGCCTAGAAATGTGGATTTATGAATGTATGATAGAGATGAGTTGAAGGTGACGTTCGTGATTGATCTGGTTTTTGTTTTCATTCCTCGGTGTCTTTCAGGGGCAATTCCAAAGATCCAGGTTGATCTGAGGTGAGTTTAATGGTGGAGTCTTTCATTTGTTACCGTAGTCATCTTTGCTTCCTTTCTTAGATGAATTTGTTTCCATTTCTTGCAAGTTATTAGATCCTTATTTTTATTCTTTATCTGTTTAATTATCCATTTCTTGTGAGTTATTAGTTCTGCTTCGATTATAAGACCGAAATTGGGACCTGGAGCCTGTGCTTTATGGAACCAATTCCTTACCACGATTATATAATATGCTTAGGAATGTGTTGAACGATTTTCTGACAGGTTTCATCTTGACGCATCCTCCAAATATCACGGATATTAATTTCTTTCCATGAAAATCATTGCTATAGGAAATAAATGAAAGAACGTTGAAGAGGTAGCTTTTAGACAAAGACCTTATAGTTACTCGCATGTAATTCGTCTAAACTTGTTTGGATTCATCGTTTTGAAGGCTCCTAGGAAAGTGGCAACTAATAGAGATTTTCTTGCCTGATTCAAATATTTTCTTTAAAACGTTAGCTTTGGAGATGTGCCCCGTTAAGATGACCAAAACTTATTGTTTCTTATTGTTTGAAATGATTTCCTTAGGTTCTTCAGAAAAGAATCAATGAAAATATTTTCTTTCCCTCGAGTAAGGTTGTGCTTGCCATGATGGCGAGGTTCTGTTGCTCTGCATGTCTTAGGGCATCTCCAACCGAATGCCAAACATGCCTATGGCGTGGTTCGATCACTCCAGCCGAACGTCAAATCTTCCGCTATTTGCTCTCCGGTGAACAGTGCGACGCCAATATTGGCATGTCACTGTTCACCTACGCGATTTTTTTGTCTCAACCGGATTTGCCGTAGAAACGCACGAAAGAGGGGAAAGACGGTTACGTTGGTAGAAACGTGCAAAATGGAGTTCTATTGGAGATGAATCACGGCATTTTTGAGTTTCACTGCATTTTGGAGTGAAAAATGGGATTTTCAGTTGGAGATGCTATTACTGAAGCCATCCTTTCATGGTTTAGGAAGCCACTTTCTCTTGATTTTTTGCAATATACAGAAACCTTGCCCGCAAAGCCGTGAAGATGGTTGTCGCGTTGACTCATATGTTGCTCGTCTTGATAATTACAGTGATATCATGGCAAACATGCTCTAAGTGTAAAATAATCCAACTGCCACATAATTTCGTGTGGGGATCTATTTAATCTAACAAATAAATTATGATGACTAAATATAATTTTGTGAATTTGAACTGATTTAATTTTGAGGAAGACTCGGTTTTTTTATGCGCTTTTCTTCAGACTACTGGAAGTGATAATATATTTTACTAATTTAATTGAAATATGATTGGTTTAAATCAATATTCTCCTACTTCACTAGTAAATTCATTAATCTCACAACTTGTCTGGCATTTTTGGTTATCTGTTGTTAAGTAGGCACATGCAATATTAGTTTCATGGCTGAACTGATAGGTTTTCCTTCATTTCTCTAGCAGCACTATTGAACTTCTAGAAAGGCATACGATGTTTCTAACTCATTCCTTCCAAAATAAGAGTGACAAGGGTGTTTTGACTGAATCAAAAAGCATGTTTGGAACTCAAGGAGGTTTGCATCATCAAAAGTCCGTGTCCATGGAACAGGATTGCTGCTCTTTTCATGGAAGTCTGTTGGAATTCATGCTTATAGCCAAAAATGTGAGCCTTTTAAAAGAGATGAAGCAATCTCTATTCGAGATGGACCTGGTTAAGTCCTGCGTGGATGCGACGG
This sequence comes from Dendrobium catenatum, assembly GCF_001605985.2. Lineage (NCBI taxonomy): Eukaryota > Viridiplantae > Streptophyta > Magnoliopsida > Asparagales > Orchidaceae > Dendrobium > Dendrobium catenatum. The sequence goes on along the minus strand of NW_021319004.1, from coordinate 3,397,727 downwards.
AACTGACAGAAAAGAAAATGACAGTTAAAATGCAGCCTGGAAATTCTTACAATGTGCAAAGATCTAATGAATGTCTTATACCAGGACTTCATGATGATATAGCTCTAGACTGTTTGGCCTTCGCTTGTAGATCAGATTATCCTTCACTTGCTTGTCTAAATAAAAGCTTTAATTTATTGGTTGGTAGTGGATATCTATACAAATGGAGGAGACGGCTCGGCATCATTGAGCATTGGGTATATCTAGCTTGTAGTTTAATGCCATGGGAGGCATTTGATCCTACAAGGCTGAGGTGGATGAGGCTGCCCCGGATGCCTTGTGACGACTGTTTTTCTTATGCTGATAAGGAGTCTCTTGCTGTGGGGACTCAACTCCTTGTATTTGGTAGGGAGTTAACGGGTTTTGCTATCTGGATGTATAGCTTAGTAAGACGTGATTGGTCACGTTGTCCTCTGATGAACTTACCTCGCTGTCTATTTGGTTCCAGCAGCTCCGGTGAAATTGCTATTTTTGCTGGTGGAAGTGATAAGAACGGCCATGTTTTAAAATGCGCCGAGATGTACAATTCCGAGTTGGGTATATGGGAATCTTTACCTGATATGAACTTGCCAAGGAAAATGTGTTCCGGTTTTTTCTTGGATGGTAATTTTTATGTTATAGGGGGCATGTCAAGCCATACTGATTCTTTAACATGTGGTGAAGAATATAATCTTGAGACAAGGACATGGAGGAGAATCCAAAATATGTACCCTGGTGGTAATTTGGCAACCCAGTCTCCACCCCTAGTTGCAGTTGTAAATAACCAACTTTATGCTGCTGACCAATCAACAAATGAAGTTAAGAAGTATGATAAAGTGAATAATACTTGGAATGTTGTAAAGCCTTTACCTGTGAGAGCTAATTATTATAATGGTTGGGGTCTTGCATTCAAGGCATGTGGTGACAAATTATTGGTGATTGGTGGACATAGAGAACCGCAAGGTGAAGTCATTGTGCTATGGTCTTGGTGTCCTGAGGATACAAATAATGGAGGACCAGAGTGGGATGTGCTATCTGTTAGAGAACGGGCTGGTGCTTTTGTTTACAATTGTGCAATAATGGGTTGCTGATGAAAATTACCACATTATGGATACGCTATGAATACAGAAGCTTTAGTATTGGAGAAGGCAATTAAAGGGCTTGTACCTGCTGCATGAATTTCTCTTCCATGCAGAGTCTTCTTTGGAATTTGTGTATTGGAGAAAGCTATTATCTCATTTAATTGGTGAAGCAGATTGTTGTTCTTTGGTATTTTTCTGTTTCATGTAATTTTACTCGTTAGCTTCTCTGTTGGCATTACCTTTGGAGCACTTTCTGTTGAGCAGCATTTAGCTTTTTTGGAGGCTTCTTCACTTCCCCCTTGTACTCTCCATTCCCCTCCCCCTTTCTTCCTCTCTTCCCATTGTCATCAATCTAAATTAATAATCTTAGGGGCATTGGCATAAAATGCTATGTAGTATGAACGAAACTTACAAAAGTAGCTGACTTATTTAAACTTCTATCTTTGTTTCACATTTAGTATCTATCTATGTGCTACTGTGTGCATGACCCTGTTTATTTTAACATCTCTATGCCCCTGCTTTGTCAAAATATTCTAGTAGCCTTCTGCAAATAATGCTATCTTTGTCTTGTTTGTCTTATAGAATTCTCAATATTCTATTCATTACTGGCATAGTTCTATAATTTCTTATGACTTAGCATGTGAAGGTTTTTTTTTTTCCATTTTTTAAATAATGAGTTCAAGTTTTCAACTTAGTGTTTTCTCTTTTTAACTGCAATATAGTTTTTGCTTTAATGCAATCCTATGTAGTTTGTCTATGATACATCAACACTACTAGAAAGCAGGATGCAGTGTTTGACACATTTAAGCATGTCTCCTACATGCCTCTGATATGTATAGGACATGTCGTTAGCATGTCCAATTTAAAAAATGAAAAAAAAAAAAAAAAAGTGTCGGCCAAGCATTTTATTGAATAATAAGTCATCACACAATCAACCTACCTGGATCCCTCGCATCAGGCCCATAACTCATCACTAACTCCTATCTTCTCTCAAACATGGAAAGCTACGAATTTTTTTAAAACTAATCTATTTTTTTCTAATATTTAAAAAGGTTGCATCGTTGTAGTCAATTAAACTATAATTAAACTCAAGAAGTTAGGTTGGAGGATTTATTGTTAAACTATATAGAATTGTATTTATTGGGGTTAATTGTCATTTTTCTTTCATTAATTCTCATTTCATTTTTATTTAATTCGTGCCATTTCTATATAATATTTTTAATTTTTAAAATAAATAAAATTATAAAGATGTGCCAAAATATATCATTGTCCTATATTTTCAATAAGAGGCATCATTGATTTTGTCAGGTCCATATTAGTGCATCTTATTATATGCTGTTTGCATCATAGTATATGTTGAAACTCATTTATCTCTTTTTTCCCTTTTACTTTGCATATGATGTTTCTTTACCTGCTAATTTTTAGCTTTTAGATGGTTATTTTGGTGATTCGAAGAGCATATTTAACACAATTTACATTCTCTCCATTGTTTAATTCCTGCTTGGTTTCTCTAGGCAAAGTGCTCACAGTATGAACAAGTGTTTTTCTGGAGGATAAAATAATTATCGGTTATGTTTCAGTGCAGCTGAATTTGATGATGAGAATTGTCATCCTTACTTTTTCTTTTTTATTGCTTCCACAAGCACATATTGAATGTATTTTTAGTCCTTCAACTTGGTGAGTATCTTGATATCTTGTCCTGACATATATTTTGGCCTACATAACTCAATGTTATTTTAAGCTCTAAGGTTTCAAATTTGTATTCATATTTTTTGTTGTTTTCCTCTATGGTTATTACTCTTCTTGTTCTCTCTTGCCTTCAATATAGTGCACTGGCATTAAATGAAATTCATCAAAAACAACTATGGTCCCAACTCAAGGATGAATAGCAAACGTATGCTACTTGTCTTTTTTCATTTCTATTACTTTGTGTTTGATTTGCATTTCCATTTATTGTCCTCTTCCGTTAGAAGCAGAAAATCTCTCCAAGAAAAGTTTCTTTAAGTGATACAAGGCTTAGTAGGAATTTTGTGCGTTATAAATCATGTAAACTACGATTGAAATTGTTTGTTTTTTTATGCCATCCAATAAGGCAATGTTAGGCCGTTTAATGAGCAAGATACATTTGTCGTAGTGGTACCTATTGGTTGCCCTCTTTTAGTTGTCTTTCAATTTTCAAACAATGCCTGTGGCCTTATCATATTACCTACTTAGAAACCAAAACAATAGATTTGTCGTAGAGGTACCTATTGTAACAATTTCCATTAGACAATACAAGTAGATTGCAGTGCAAACCAAATCTTATGAGAAACAGAAGAAGCCAAGTTTCTAATGGTCAATGACGGAGATCAATTGTAAGCAGCGTCTGTCTGTCGAGGTGAGAGGTGTGACAATAGGACAAAGTAGTACCTCGTTTGGATGGAGCAACAACACTGCAATCTAAATTATGATGCAAATCAATCCAAATGAAAATTGATGATTTATGATGCAATTCAATCCAAATTATTTGTGGTAAGACTAATGATGATGATTATAATTATGCTTTCTCAGTTGACTATGTAGGTTTTGTGTGGGACAGCTTTCTTATTGCCAAAAAATTTTAATTTAAAAATTTTTTATACTAGAAAGCAGTAAGAAAGTTGTCCCAAATGAACTCATAATCAGTCATCATATGACTCCAATGTAGACTTATTTGATATCCCAAGTATTAGTCATTAATACTTTAATAAAGCAACTAATTAGTAGCATTAGCAACAAGAATTCAGCGTGATTATGTAAGAAAAAAAATTCTTGGTGTTATCTTGAGGAATCATTCTACTACCGAAATAAGACTCTTTCCCAGGGCTTAACTAAGACCTACTTACTCTTTTCCTAGTCCATCCTGTGCTATTTGAATCCAGTAGAACATTAACACAGTTAAACATGTGTTGGGCTAAATAAAAAGGGTCTTTTCCATCAACTATTCTTTTCCTATAGCTGATCTTTCATGGCTTCTTAAGGTCAGGATAGATTTAGGCTTCATTTGGGACGGCTTTCTTACTATTTTATAAAACAGCTATGCCATGTGTTGTAAAGGCATGATGATATTATAATATTATTTTATACAATAATATAGCATTAGCACAACATCAATACACAGCTGCATCAGATTTATTCTTATTGTTGTCATTGTCAAACATTCACGGCCGGGCTTTTTTTACTACTTTCTTTGGGATAACAATAAACAATCAATGCCGACGTAATATGGCATATTGGCATATTGGAGAAAAAGGCAGCTTTAACGCTAACAAAGTTTAATTTTGCCACGAATTTAGTTTTGGGTTTATCTGTAGGCTTTAAATTGACAAAGCAATTCATCAATAGAAAATTCAATGTGGAATTGAGAACGTCTGGTATTTTCTTTCAGGCCTTTTGTGATTGGAACTTACTGCTTTGAATTTCCTTTTGTCTTTGTGATGGGACTCTGTATACATACTTTAATTATTCTGTGTTGAAGGTTGTTTTCGCTGAAATTGTCTCTGAGACAACTTTCCTTGGCCTATTGGTTGAGAGCTTAGGCTTCAAACTAAGAGGTCCAAGGTTCGAGTCTATGTGTATGCGTTGTGTGTGTGAGTTTGCCTTAATTGGCCTAAATGTCCCAAAAAAAAGAAATTGTCTCTGATTCTGACATTATGATTTTTGCATTTTCGTTTTTTGTTATCAGTTTTTTGGAGTGTTTCCATTTTTAAGTGTTTCATATAAACTCAGGCTTCATTTGGTACAGCTTTATAGCTGTTTTTTAAAAAATTATTTTAAAAAACAGTAAGAAAGTCGTCCCAAATGAAGCCTCGGTCTTATTTTTACTTGTTGCTATGCTAACAAGTTGGTTGCCACTCTGAAGCTTCCTATCCTCGCCGAGCGTTTCAATGGGGCGTACTGGGAGAAAGAATTGCTGGTTATTTGTTCAAAGGGATTCTAGAATTGATCGCCAAAACACAGATCTCTCAAATTCAAAATCTTTTTTTTAATTTCCCACTTCTCTACGTTCTATTGGGCATTTTACTTCAATTTGTAACTCATAATAACTACTATTTCTACTGTATTAAGAACATTTCTTAAACTTCGCAATTCAAAATCATTATCCCTTATTTGGGTTTGTATTACTCATATGCATGTTTGCGTGTGAATATTCATTTTCCTGTTTGGTTATATAAGAAGAGACGATGATAGTTGTTTGTATGACTTTGTATTAATTTGTTTCATTTTTGTATTTAATTTTTGTTAGTAGCCAATGAATGTGGATAGGTTTTATTTTTCCCCAATAAAAAGAGAGATGGAGCTATCTACTTAATATCAATTTTAAATTTGTTGCAAAATGCCATGAATTTTAAACCAGTTCACAATAAAAATTTCGTTCTAATCGAGCCTGCAATTGAGATTAGCTTGAACAGTTTAATCGAGCTTGAGCTAATGAGCCAAACTCGAGCCTAAGTTTCAGATACATGAGTCAAGTTCGAGCTCAAATTTGAGCCACCTAAAATATATGCTAGCCGAGCTTGACATGTTAAGGCTCGAGCTGGACTCTTTTACGCCCCTAATGACAACAAATAATAATATTAAACTTTCTCTTCATAATTAAAAAAATAATTTGTAATGAATATGAATATATTAACTTTTTTGGGGTAGTTTGATTATTTAAAAAAGAAATGCATGGTAAAAAAGAAAATGTAATGTAAATGGAATATATGTAAAAGGCATATAGTAGTGTTGTTTGGATAAGTGTAAATTTTTTTTTTAGAAAATGATAAATGTAAAGTAAATTCAAATGAAGGATTTTTTTTTTTTTTAATGAATGCAAAGTTTAAAGATGGTGGTGAATGATGAGTTGCGGCTACGGTTAGCAGTGGGTGGCAAC
>NW_021319004.1:3373118-3390887 GCF_001605985.2 Dendrobium catenatum | reverse complement strand
ATTAATAAAATACGTTCACCTGATATTTCATAATTTATACTGGTTCATATGTTGGTCTTCATTTTTTTCATATGTTGGTCTTCATTATTTAGCCTATAGTCCAACTTCTTGCTTTGACAAACAAATAACAAAAGTGTCTTAACTTTGATTCAGAAGATTGATCTCTTGCAGATATCAAATAAAATCTCTCCTAAATATATCATGATTTCTTTTTGATACCTCTCTAATCATATTTTTTTCTTATTACTTTTTTCTATTCTTTAAAATTTGTTTTTAAAAATTCTAATGAAATATTCAAATCCATATCTGCTATATAAACTTTTTTAAATAAAAAGTACTCTACATATATACTTTCTATAATTTCCTTTTTTTTATTTTATATTTGAGTTTACATTTATTTCAATAATGAATCATATACATTTTCTTAAAATTAATATTGCTTCAGTGGTTTTATATTTCACAAGAACAACAAAAGGTAAATTTTATTTTTCTAAGAATTATATAAATTAATATTTTTTATGAACATTTAATATTAGAATTTAAATTTTAAAAAATCAAAAATATTAACTAAGGTTTTTGTGGGGCGGGTGGCGACATCTTTGATTTCGTGGGAACAACAATATTGTAGCCAATGGTGATAGTTGAATTTTAAAAGCATTCAAAATACTGAAAAGTTATTTTGAATGTTTTTCAATCAACTTTATTTATCTGAAAAAAATAAGAAACGTTAAAAAACTCACTAAACAATAATGTTTAAAAAATAAAAAAGGGAAAACAATCTAAAGTTTAGGGTTTACATTATACTTGTGTTGTTTTTAAAATTATAAACGTTAATTATTTGAAAAAAAATTATCTGATACATGTCCTAAGTTCATGGCCTTAGCATTCGTCATTTATGTGCTTTCTTATATCGACATTCCAATCACTCGGTGTACTATTGAAAACTTCAATTAATTGGCACCAAATTTGTTTAATGTCTGATATTACATCTCCTAGCTGTTTCTTATTTAAATTTGCAATTTATTTATTTTTGTTTAGCTTTTAACAAAGAAAATATTAAAAATAAAACTCCAACTCTCGCATCTATTGTATTTAAAAGATTTCCATATTTTTGGAAGATTAAAAATGTCATCTTGCATAACCATCATTACTTTGCACTATTTAGTTGATGCACATTGTATACTAACACTTGCTGCCACTATTGCACAAATAAGCTTCGGTCTAATCTTTCTATCATGAGATACCCAAGAACTGTTTGAGAAGTTTCTTCAAGAACTCTTTTCTTCTCAACTCTCCTCTTCTTACCTTGTCTTGCGTCTTCCAAACTTAAAACTTTCCTTTAATTTCATTCCCTGGATGTATATATTTCTCTCGCTCTCTCTGCCTTGAATGTAATGTCCAAAACGAATAGTATTTATAGATGGGGATTTGCATAGAAAATCAAAGTTACAACTAACAGCTATGCAAATCAGTTCATGCTTTCCTAAATCTCTTAAAAATAATCACATGATTTTTTTCACTTATACATATCTCATTAAAAATTCCAATTACAACTGCATGAAAAAGAAGATATCTTGATAATACCACCAATCAAATTCTCTTTTTATTTTTACCCTAAATTTCAGAATACTCTTCTGGAACATAAAGATTTTAGCTAAGGAACGATATGAGATAATGGTAACAACAAAAAATTAACACCTTCAACTAATTTAAATTTAACAAAATAAAATTTATCTTATACTTAATAAATAAATTTAAAATAACTAATACCTAATAAGGATTTTAGCTAAGGCTGTAACTATTAAGAAAAATTTAAGAATACCCTTCTGGAACATAAGGATTTTAGCTCAGATTTTTTAAATTAACTATTTTAACTTATACTTAATAAATAAATTTTTTAAAATGAAATTATACGCCACAAAATTTTTTTTAATAGACTCGGACAAGGCAGTGAAATGGATGTGAAACTTATCATATAAGCTCAGCAGTATAACATATGAAATTATAAATGAAACTCATATTTAAGACTAATGAAAAATTAATAGTACAAAATCCAATACAAGCTCTCCAACAAAAATTAACAACTTCAACTAATAATATACATCGTAACAAAAAAAATTAACAAACAAAATACAAAATTTAGCAAACAGCTGTCCTTCAACGCACATTCATCGGGCTAAATTATTCATACAAAAGTTTGGACATATTACATATAATTGCTTTATAAACTAAAAAATCAGACAATTATTCAACAAAAAAATAAAAAATCTTAATAAAACTGCACTTACCTCTCTTTCTTTTCTCTCTGAATTCAAGGATTTGCGGGCTGCTACATTTTCATCACAACCCTGCTTTTATAACCGCTTCCCGTCTAACTCCCAACGCCATCGGCAGCTCCCAACCACTCAATATATCGATGCACTGAATGCCAACCAGCCACCACAGACTGCCCGCAAAAAACGGATATGGTCGGCGATAACGCCAAAAAGAATAAGATATCGTGTGTTGGTATTTGTGGCAGCCAAAGAATACGCCTAGCTTATAAGCGTATTCTTAGGAATGCGCTCTATATTGTAGCGCATTCTTAAGAATGCGCTCTAAGTATTAGCGTATTATTTAAATGCGTGGTTTCTGCTAGCGTATCGTATTAATACGCTGAACCGAATGGCGTAAACGCTGCTTTTAAAATTATTCCCCTATTACGCTTTTTCTCCTAATATCGACAACAACCGTGCTTCTTCCTAAAATTTTGCCTATACTTTTTTATAATATTTGGCCTGTGAAGTGTTTTGCTTTTCGTGTACTCCATTTGTTCACCAAGTTTCTCTCTCTCCCTTCGCATCTCTCCGTTTCTCTCCCTATTTCTATTATTTTATTTATTTTAATTGAATACGTCGAATGATATAGGACATGCATCAAATTATTTAGCATATTCAGAGTACACAAAATATTTCCCAAAAAAAAAAAGAGTTGACAAAATTATTTGATTATTTTGCTCTTTTTAATTATTTTTTAAATATACTCTTTGAGCTAATTTTAGAAAATAATACGCTCTTGTTTAAATTTGGCCCTTTATTAACATATATGCCACGTCACTCCACTCACTCCAAGGTCAACGCCCAACACAACCACATCATCAAACCGTCACCTTTAACGCATGGCCGCTAAACTCAGTTCTCCCATGGCCCCTACTCGTCGACGCATGCTCTTCCTCCTCCTCAACCTCCCCCTCCTCCACCGTCCAGCCGCCACCCCCGTCGCCATCGAGTTCCTCTACCCCAATTTTACCGCCTCAAGCATAAACTTCATTGAGAAAGGAGGCCTCTTTCTCACCTCCACCTCCTCCACCTTCTCCGCCATACTCTCCTCTGACTCCCCACAATCCTCCTTCGTCTTCTCCATCCTCCACACTCCCACCTCTACAATTGTCTGGTCTGCAAACCCCGCTGCTCCGGCCCCATACAACTCCGTCCTATCCCTCTCCACTGCCGGCCTCGCCATTTCCCTCCCAAATGGCTCCTTCCTTTGGTCCACCCCTGTTCTTTCCCGACACGCAGCCGCCCTCCAACTCACTGAATCCGGCAATCTCCTCCTCCTCGACGCCGCCAACATGTCTTTGTGGCAATCTTTCGACCACCCTACAGATACCCTTCTCTCTTCCCAGCGCCTCCCCGTTGGCTCATCCCTCACCACCTCCGCCGGCGACTACCGCCTCCTCGTCAACTTCGAAGACGCCATCCTCTTCTGGTCGAATGGAGATCAGCAGTACTGGCGCCTGTCGACTGATCCGCTCTCGGTGAAAGACCTCAACGATCCCGTGGCCTACATGGCTTCCAATGGCTCCGGGCTTTATCTCTTCTCCGCCGGCGGGAGAGCGGTTTATTTCGTTAACCTACCTTTGACGAAGCTTAAATTCATCAGACTGGAACCCACCGGCCAACTTGTCGTCATGGGATACTCGGGCACAGGCTCCGTACTCAATAACGAGCTCGTCGCTCCAAGCGGTGCTTGCGATCTTCCGCTGTCCTGCGGCAAGCTGGACGTGTGCACGGTGCAGAGTAGAGATGTCGTTTGCAACTGCCCGGCGTCGTTAAAAGCGTTGCCTTCCGGCGGTTGCTCGCCGACCGATAGCTCCAGTTTAGCCGCCATATCTGACTGCGCCGGCAATAAGAACCAATCGGAAGCATCTTATCTGAGCCTAGGAAGTAAAACCGGCTACTTCGCCAATAAATTCGCGATCCCAGCTAGAGCCGGCGGGAACTTCTCGTCATGCCGTAGCCTCTGCACGGTGAATTGCTTCTGCTTGGGCTTTTTCTATCAGAATTCTTCAAAATCCTGCTTCTTGATTAAAAATCAGATCGGGTCACTTCTTAGCACTAGCAACCAAGGGATTGTCGACAGTGGTGAAGGATACATCAAGATCCTACCTTCGACGCAACCGCAGCATGATTCCGCTGAAAGCTCCAATTTTGTCCCAATCCTCTTGCCATCCATCGCCGGCATACTCTTCGTCGTTATCCTCTTCGTAGGAATCTATTGTCTGCGCCGCCATAAACAACGGAGCGGCAACAACAAGCAAGCCCCATTGAGGGAGATATATTTAGGCCGGAAACCCTGGTCACAGCTCACTAGCGACGATAGCTCCACCAGAGACATCTTAAACTCCGAGGACTCCGAAAACTCCGACGAAATTTCCATCAAAGGCCTACCGCAACGATTCACTTACGCTGAACTCGTCACCGCAACTAATAACTTCTCTACCAAAATAGGTTCCGGCGGCTTCGGCGAGGTGTTTCGCGGCGAGCTCCCTGATAACACCACGGTAGCCGTAAAGCGCATCAGCGCCGGCATCACTGGAAGCATCCATGGAAAAAAGGAATTTTGCACGGAGATCGCCGTCATCGGCAGCATCCACCACGTAAACCTGGTTCGCCTCCGCGGTTTCAGCGCCGAAGGCCGCCGCCGCCGCCTCCTTGTCTACGATTACATGAACCGCGGCTCACTCGACCGTTCCCTGTTCTGCACCGGCGGCCCTGTCCTGGAATGGCAGGAGAGAATGGACGTAGCCGTCGGCGCGGCGCGAGGGCTAGCCTACCTCCACTCCGGCTGCGACCGCAAGATTGTCCACTGCGACGTCAAGCCCTAGAACATCCTCCTCCACGACGTAGGCGGCGTCAAGATTTCAGATTTCGGCCTCGCGAAACTCATTAGCCGCGAACAATCCGGGCTCTTCACGACGATGAGGGGCACAAGAGGGTATCTTGCGCCGGAATGGCTCGCCAATTCGGCCATATCGGATCGAGCCGACGTGTACAGTTACGGGATGGTGCTTCTGGAGATTATTCGAGGGAAGAAGAACTGGTTGGTAGAGAGCGATACATCCGAGGGATGGTCAAACGTGACCTCCGGCGAAGGGGAAATGGGGTATTTTCCGATTCTCGCTTTAGAAATGCACGAGAAAGGAAAGTATTTGGAGCTTGCGGATCCGAGGCTGGAGAAGAGGGTGAGGGAGGAGGAAGTGGAGAGGGCAGTGAAAGTGGCGCTCTGTTGCTTACATGAGGGGCCGGCTCTGCGGCCATCGATGGCCGCAGTGGCGGCGATGCTTGATGGAAGCATGGAGGTGGCGCGCCCGAGGCCGGAGGAGCTTGCGTTTCTCCGGCTCCTATGTGGGAAGAGAATTGTTGATTTGGGGAGCTTCGGCGTGAATCTGACCGATGACGATGAGGTGGGGAATGGGACGGCTTCTCGGTCCGACGCTTTTGCGCCGCGGCCGAAGATGTCTCAGGCTGAAGGGAAAGGGTTTAGCTCTTTGTGGTAATTGTGAGGCTCGGCTGTCGGGAATCATCAAGCAACATTAATTAAATTTTTATTTTATAAATCATTATGAATTATTCATAATTTTTTTTAGAATTTTAAGTAAATATTCACAAATTTATATAACTTTTAATCTATGCCCTTAGGGCAACTCCAATGGAACGGCATTCTTCTTTCACTCCAACTAAGTGCCAATGCTTAAGTCATTTGATCGGGGTCGCACTGTTTATCCGTCATTTTTTTTAATTCTAAAATCCATTATTAATTTTAAAATTCAAGTTTAGAAATTTTGTATTACTAATTAAAATAATAAATTAAAAATATTTTATTTTCTTAGAAATCTAAATTTTTTCACATAATTAATTAATTTAAGTTACAACATTAAGATAAAAATTTATGAGTTTTTCGGTTGGAGACATATTTTTTATTATAATAAAATAATAAAAATCAACATATATACATTTTTTTAATTATAATAGATTAATTCAAAAATTCGATAAATAAAATTTATGATTAAAATTATATAAAATGAAATATGGGAAAGAATATATTATGAATATTCTTTTTTTGTGTGTTAGAAAATAGAGTTCGGTTGGAAACAAGTTAATGCATTTTGGAGTGAAAAATAAACTTTGGTTGGAGATGCCCTTATAACAGAGAGCAAAATTCTCGATTGCTGGAGTAATCGTCAGGCCATGAAGTATTCATAGTTGAATAAAATTTGTATATTTAGTTTTTATTAAAAAATAATAAAACATTTAAATTCTTATAAAAGATGCATAATAATGTCATCTATTATATAAAAAGAACAATTCATTCTAATGATAAAGAATTAATGTAGTCTATTATATAAAAAAGAACAATTAATAGAGTTTTTATTTTTAGGATTTTATAAATTCTAGAGGTAAAATGTTTCTCTTCAAGCAATTTTGAATGAGTTTGCATTAACCATTGAGATAACATCTTTTTGTGGCTTGTTGGAAGCTTTTTTCCTCATTAGCTTCGCTGACTTCCTTTATGAAATAATAACTCGTGCTAATCCAACTGTGTTTGCTTGATTCGACTCTTTATATGATCAGAAAAGCTTCTTTCTTCTTTTAGTGAAACTTCAAATTTTATTGATAAATTAAAATATTCTTCTTGGAAAATCAAACCAGAGGAGAGGACGACTCACACTGAATGATTATGTAAGAAGTCTATGATATGATAGAGATTTGATTTTATAACTTTCAAGATTACCCACCGCTACTTGTCCGGGTGGTGAAGAACCGGCTGGAAAAAGCTTAGGTCTCTGGTTCGAATCCCTTGGCAATCAGTGAAAGCCTTAAGTGTTGGCCCGTGTAAATTGGTGTGGGTTGCATGCTAGGTCGACCAGGGTTTTCAATGGCCTGAGGACAGTGCTTCCTCGTCACAAAAAAAAAATTCAAGATTCACACACAACTCTCCTTGGCCTATTGGTTGAGAGCTTAGGCTTCCAACTAAGAGGTCTAGGGTTCGAGTCTATGTATATGCATTGTGTGTGTGAGTTTGCCTTAAATGGTCTAAATGTCCTAAAAAAAAACTTTCAAGATTCTTTCCCTGTAACTAAATAGGTTGTCTTCCTCATTGAGGGGGGTGAAGTAGATGTGACCATCACAAGTGGATGAAGCTTATGCGGTGGGAAAATTTTTAAAGAACCAATGCAAATAGGGCAATTAGGATATTCAAAGAAGATTTGTGTTTTTAGGGGAATATAGGAGTGCTTAGAAACGATCATGTTATCTCACCATCACTAATGGAGAAAGAGAGTGGTGAGCTGCTAGGGGGTATGTAGGCAATCATCTGAGTGCAGTCGTGCTGATATTAGAGTCTGATTTGTCATCTTTCACTTTCTGAAGTTAACAATGATGTGGAGATTATTGATTTGGACTTATTTCTAAATCTTAATATTGTTAATTTGGATTTTCTTCCAAATCATAATAAAGCTTTATTTGTAAAGCTTTAATGGCTCATTGATTAGGGAATTTATTATTTCCTAATTATTTGATTTTATTGTGGATTTGATTAGATCTTAGTTTACAAAGTCTTTCCTAAATTGTTTGCATCAAATTCTATTTAAAGGGGAAAGGGATATTGTATTGGTAAGAGAGAAAGCTTGAGAGCTATTGTAATTCCCTATTGTTCTCCAATATAGTGAAATCATCCCCTCCCCGTGAACGTAGGCATCTTCGTCAAACCATGTAAACCGTCATGTTCATTGTGTATGTGTTGTGTGAATTTATTTCAACTATGACTGTTTGCACAACATTTGGAAATTAGGGTTATTGTTAGTAGAGACTTAACGTCAGAAATTGATGATTTATAATACACCACAATCAACATATTAAGCAAGCTAGTTGGCAAGCAACTAAGTTGGGTCAACTTAAGATCTAACTCAAATAATGAGCTTTAATTAAGAGTTGAACACGACCTCATGGTTTAATAAGTTTTTTTTGGACAATTACGCCATTTAAGCCAAACACACACACATAAACTTACGCATGACTCGAATCCAAAACCTCTTGGTTGATAACCAAAGCTCACAACCAGCTAACCAAGATGAGTTACAAACGCACAAGCTCATAAACAAGTTGAGTTCAAGCTAGTTCACGAACTCACTTGACTCCCCCACACCCCTTTGAATCTTATCCTTTCATTTAAAAGAAGAAAGAAAAAACCTTGTTTAATTTTATCAATATCAATTGCTAGCCGTTGATCAATTGAACCACATATTTAAATTTGGAATGGGCCGAAAAACCTTACAAATTTGACCGAGAAATTTGTCGTTTTAAAAAAACGGCCCACAATTTTTGGGCCCCTAGAGAGATTCAACAACCCAAACTCTTAAACAAAATAAAACTGGTATCGGAAACTTCACAAACAAATAAAAAAAGTTATAATATAAATCACTTATAGGCTATGAAAATTAATTCTTATTATTTTTAAAATAATTTTTCATATAAAAATTTCAAATTCAAAAATCTTTTATATTAAAAAGTTATTTTATAAAGCATTAAGAAAGATATTCTAAATGAAGCCTAAAGTTTCATTTGGAACTAAATCAGCTTTTTAATAAAAAAAAAAAATTGTTAAAAAAATTTATTTTAGAAATCAAATAAAAAAATTGTCCCAAAAGAAACCAAAATCTTGAGTTATCTAATTAAATCTCAGGTTTTAGCCAAATTATTGGATCCGATCCCAAGATAAATGAGATTTATCCATATTTTTCAGCAGAGCAAATTTTTGCTTATTTGTAAAAATTAGGTCTATTTCTATGCTAACTATTGGCTTTATTTTGACCATATTAATGATAAATTATATATATTGAAAGAAAGAAAGATAAATGATTATTATAAAAAGCTAATTGCTAAGTCATATAAATTGATAATTATAATAAGAATACATTAATGATTGGTATTAAGATTATGTTTTTAAAACTAGTCATGAAGATTACATAGAGAAAATATTTCAAAAATAAACTTAAAATTAGTGAAAAAAAAAGGATGAGTAAATGATATGTAATATAACTTAATTACTATGATATTATCAATTAACAATAAATGTTATTAGAGAAAACAAATATGTTTTGGTACGATCAGATGACATATATTGATTTTGACCTCTAGAAGAATTGGGATATATTTAAGGATATAAATTTCAGAGTTAAGCTATTAAAATAAAGAAATAACTGATCATTAAGTATTATATGTGATATATCATCAAAGAATTATTTTGATCAGGCGCGAATCTCGAGGCAAAAAACAAGTTGGAAGCTTCAAAAATTAAATCTGGGACCATCTAAACTCCGATTCCAGCGAACTTAACGTCTCGGAAATGCGAACACAACGACACCAAATTCAACTCAATCCGAGCCCAAAATAGTTCAAATCAAAGATCCGAAGCGCATTTGGAAGGTTAAATCAATAATTTGGATTTCCAAAAAAAATCCAAATATGGCATATTTATAATCGAATCAAGCGGCTTGACAAGACGAATCCAACGAGCCCAAGATCGTCGAATGCTAATATCATTAGAGCCTTCAAATGCCTGATAAATGGTCTACTATCAAGGGATTCAATATCGATCATCCATTCAAATCACTCCCAACTTACCCCTGATATTCCTCCTATTTATTGGCCATGTCATTCTCATAAAATTATAAATAGCTCATCACTCTTAAGAGGGGACCCAAGCAAGAAGAAAAGAGAATGAAGGAAGAGAAGGAAGAAGTTCCTTCTCCACCACTGCTAGAGTTCTACCCAAACTCTAAGTGACGTCGGAGTTCCGCCCGACCTTCAAGTGATGCTGGAGTTCTGCCCAACCTCCAAGTGACGCCGGAGTTCCTCTCAACTTTCAAGTGACGTCGGAGTTCCGTCTGACCTCCAAGTGGCACCGGAGTTCCTCCTAACTTCCAAGTGACGCTAGAACTCTGGCCAGTATTCTGATATCCGTTTGCAACTGAATTTCAACCTGAGAGTTGATTATTGTAATATTATCTTCCTAAATTTTAGGGACGATTCAGCCTCTTGTAACTTAAACAAATACTAGTGGAATTCTTTCAACTGGGCGTGGCCCCGTGGTTTTTCCCTTTCCAGGGTTTTCCACGTAAAAATATTGGTGTTTTATTTCTCTTGTAGAAGATAAAGAACAAAAAGGGAGAAGACAAAGGAAGAGAACTGGAAATAGTAAACTATTATTCATCTCATTTCGTAGATACATAGGTCGTATATATAGGTAATTATACAGGATGTAAGACCACGTGTGAGCATCTGATAGGTTGCTGGAGGAGTGTACTAATTGCCCCCGTCAAACCGAGCGTTAATCTTGAATGGTCAGTTTGGATCTTAATTCTTGAAATCGGGGAGTAGATAATGGCTTCGTGAGAATGTTCGCAATTTGGAAGGTTGTCCCAATCGGTAGAAGACGAATAGCTTGATTTTGAATGTGATCACGAACAAATCTGTGATCTATCTCAATGTGCTTAGTTCTGGCGTGATATACCGGGTTGTGAGTAAGCGCTATAGCCGACATATTATCACAGAATAGATCCATGTGTTGATTGTGCGGAATGAGGAAGTCATTGAGTAGTCTTTTGAGCCAGATGGAGTCCGCAATAGCCGCCGCTAGAGCCCGATACTCCGACTCCGTGGATGATCGGGAAACCGTAGCCTTCTTTTTAACAACCCAGGATATAATAGTATCGCCTAAGAAGGTGCAGTGACCAGTCGTGGACTTCCTCGTGGTAGGGTCGCTGGCCCAGTCAGCATCAGAGTATGTCTTGATCTTGAGCTGAGCTTTGAGAATGGGTAGTCCGAACTCCACGGTTCCTCTGATATACCGTAGCAAACATTTGAGGAGGTATACATGCTGAGAAGAAGGATCATGCATATGTTGAGATAGCACATTGACCGCGTAAGCAATGTCTGGACGGGTTAGAGTTAGATAATGTAATGATCCAGTGATTATGCGGTATGTGCTGGGTTCCGATAGCATAGTGTCCTCGATGACTTCAGTTGGAAGTTTCGTACACGACGGGTTGGCTAAAGAATTACAATGTGTTAGATTAACTGAAGTCAAGATAGATGTAGCATAGGAGGCTTGAGAGAGAAAGAACTTATCTTTGAATTTTTGAATTTTGATACCCAGAAAGTGATGTGCCGGTCCTAGATTTCACATGTTGAACTGAGAATGAAGCTTGGAAAGAACGTTGTTGATGGTTTCTTGGTTGTTGTCGGTGACCAGAATGTCATCGACATAGACGAGGAGGAAGATTTGCGACTAATTGTGATGAAACGTGAGAAGCGACGGATCAGCTTGACTTTGTTGGAATCCGAGAGTGAGAAGATGATTTGTAAATGTAGTGTACCACTGTCGGGGCGCCTGCTTGAGCCCATAGATTGATTTTCGCAGCCAGCATACGTAATTTGGATGTGTGTTATCTATGAATCCTTGCGGCTGAGCCATATAGACCGTGTCTGTAAGTTGGCCGTGGAGGAAGGCATTCGATACATCCAGTTGTTGCACGGTCCACCCTTGAGAGAGAGCTATGGTGAATAGCATACGAATGGTTGCAAATTTTGCTACCGGACTGAATGTTTCGCCATAGTCGATGCCGTACTCTTGCTTATTTCCTTGAGCCACGAGGCGCGCCTTGAACCTGGCCATCGAACCGTTCGAATTGAATTTCTTACAAAACGTCCATTTACAGACTAAGATGGATGCCTTTGGAGGAGGTAGTATGAGACACCATGTGCCATGGTTTTTAAGAGCTATGAACTCTTCGGCCATGGCTTGTCGCCACTCAGAGTGACTGTTGGATTCAGCGAAGCTAGTGGGGTCTGGATCCAATGTGGACGAGGCTGTGGCGAGGAGATTGAGACTCTTGGATGGTTTTAGGGATCCTGTTTGCAGCCTAGTAATCATGGGATGCTTGGTTTGTATAGTCTGGTGAGTCTAAGTTGTGTCCTGGACAGGAATGACGTCTGAAGTAGTGTGACTGGGAGGCGGGAGCAATGTTGGCTCATGGTGTGTTGAAGCTGATGTTTGTGCTGGGTAGGTTGGGTTGGAGAGTTTTATGTCTGATGCCTTAGAGGCCGGTAGAAGCAGAGAAGGGGGGATGTCCCGAGGTTGTATCTGCGGAGGAGAAGTAGTTTGATTAAAAGGAAATGAGTCTTCAAGAAATGTAACATGACAAGAGATGAATGTTTTGTGAGATTCCCTGTTGAGACATTTGTATCCTTTGTAAATTTCTGAGTAACCCATAAAGACGAAGGAGCTGGACTTGGGTTGGAGTTTGTTCCGCGAGTGGCTAGGTAGAAGAGGAAAGCACTCGCAGCCAAAGGTCCGGAGATGATCATAATCCGGATGTTTGCAAAACAGAAGTTGCAGCGGTGATTTGTATTGAGTGTTGGGATATGGCATACGGTTGATGAGGTATACCGCGATTGAGCATGCTTCAGGCCAGTATACCAAAGGAACAGATGCCCTGTGAATGAGAGATCTTGTCGTTTCCACTATGTGACGATTTTTGCGTTCTGATACACCGTTTTGTTCCGGTGTATAAGGACACGAGGATTGGAGCTGGATCCCTTTGGATCGGAGAAATGTATGCATTTGTTGATTGATGAACTCCTTGCCGCCATCTGTCCTAAGGACTTTAATTTTTCAATTAGTTTGATTTTCAATGTATGTAGTAAATTGTATGAAAACAGAAACAACATTTGATTTATTCGTAATCGGAAAAAGCCAGGTGTAACGCGAAAAATCATCCACAAAAATAACGAAAAAACGGTATCCCTGAGTAGAGGTAACCGGAGCCGGTCCCCATACGTCAGAGTGCACAAGTTCAAGAGGAATTGTTTTCTTGTTGTAGACGATATAAACGGTAATTTGTGGCTTTTACATTGAATACAGGTATTGCAGGGAAAATAAGAGGAATGCTGAATATGTAGAGTAGGATTTGAGTGAGCTATGATGTTCAGTATGCGGAGGTGAGGACGTCTGAGGCGGTCATGCCACCTGAAGACCGAGTTCTTGGACGCTTGAAGTGCTGATGTGCTTGTCTTGGTATTGTTAGCTTGACTTATTTTGTACAGCCCTGCATTACATGGACCGCGAAGAAGCTCCTGATTTGTCGTCAGATCCTTAAACACAAAACCCATTGGATCAAAAGCAACCGAGATATTGTTATCTTTAACTAAATGTGATATAGATATGAGATTGTGCAAAATGTTAGGAACGTGAAGTAAATGCGATAGTTGAAGCTTACGATTTGGGGTTGGAAGTATTCCCGTGCCCGAGTGAGCAATGGGAATGTTTCTTCCGTCCCCAATGAAGACACTGTCGGCTCCTTGATAGGTGGTTGGTTGGTTGAGATTATCTACCGCATTGGTCATGTGGGAGGAGGCGCCTGAATCTAAGTACCAATTGTAGGATGGAGTTTCGGAGTTAGCCGTGAGAGCATTGTTCTGTTTTGGATTGCTCGTTTGAGGGGTGTAATTAGCATTCATGCGATGCCAACATACATCCGCCGAGTGGCCTTTCTTGGTTCAGATCTGGCAAGTGATTAGCTGTTGTTGCTGTTGTCCTGATCGGCCATTCGAGTTTTGAGATTGGTTGGAGCGACCTCGAGTGCGACGACCTCGACCCTTGTTAGCGTATAGAGCCGATTGTTGACTGGTTTCGACGGAGTTGCGAGTGGCATCAGCATTGATATGGATCTCTTCACTGATAAGCATGGCATACAGATTTTCAAGACGAATTTGAGTGGGTGAGTTCCGAATGTACGTTTTGAACGAGTGATACGCCGACGGCAAACTGTTCAAGATGTAGAGAACAATATCTTCAGAATCGATTGTAGACCCAGCTGATGCAATTTGATCGACGAGCTTCTTGATTTCTGTAAGATACTGGATCATCGAGAAATTTTTCATGGATATGTGATGAAGCTCATTCTTGAGCTGAATCACCTTGGATCGACTGGTAGCCTGAAACTGGCTTTCAAGAACTTGCCAAATCTCATGTGTGGTGTCGAGATGAAGAATATATGGGAGTACAGTCGGCGAGATCGTCGAGCACAGGGCTGTCTGAAGATTCTGGTCTATGAACCGCCAGTTCTTGATCAGCGAAGCTTCGGCAGGATCAGTGGAGTCCAGTGAGAGGGTGGGTGGAGCAAGAAAGTGATCGAAATCATTGGCGCGGAGAAGCTTTGAAATCTGATGACACCAAAGAGGATATTTCTCGGATGAGAGTTGATTCGGGACGAGCGTTTTGAGATTTGAGACGACGAATTTGAGCGACTGGGAAATCTGGGAGGTTTCAGTCGGAGGAATGTGAGATTGGGCGGTTGCAGAGGATGCTTTCGGAGAGTTGGCCATCGTCCTGATCAAGAAAGAAGCAGAAGGCCTGATACCATGTAGAAGATAAAGAACAAGAAGGGAGAAGACAAAGGAAGAGAACTGGAAATAGTAAACTATTATTCATATCATTTCGTAGATACATAGCTCGTATATATAGGTAATTATACAGGATGTAAGACCACGTGTTAGCATCTGATAGGTTGCTGGAGGAGTGTACTAATAGTGTGCTATATATCCGTACAACGCTGAGATGAAAAATTTTAACTCTATCACCGCATATATTCTAGCCCGCAATAATATGACAAGAGAATATCATAAACATCTAATTTTATATTTTACAAAATCATAATAATATTTAACAAGGCTCGAACATTATTGGGATAATGACGTTAATAATTGTTAGATTGCGGTCAGTTGTATTACAGATGTTAGATTGGCATCCTTACACCGGACCAAATAAAAGTTCCTAACCCGGTGGGAGAAGAGGCAAGATTATATTAGAAAAAATACATTATTAAAATATAAATATATTAATGATATAATATGAATTACTAAAATCTTGGCATAGAAAAAAAAAAGATAAGCTAATTATATCTCTTTTATTACATGAGATCCACATTAAAACTTTCCAAATATAAGATAAGCATACATAAGCCACTAATGTTTAGTTTAATCTGATTGGCTCGTGAGATCAAGCTTAGTATGAGCAATTTGGAGCATACTTGTTTGAAGTCCGTTCAAATAAATTCAAATCGCATTAAAGCTTTATTTGTGACGGCTTTTTCATTGTTTTCTAAAATAGTTTTTAGGTATAAAGAAATTGAAACTAAAAAGCTCTTTTAAAAAGCAACAAAAAGTTGTCCTAGGCTAAAGCTTTATTTGAAACAACTTTCTTATTAAGTTTTAAAGAAACTTTCTATTACAAAATTTTTTTATTTTTGTACTATAAAGCAAGAAGCAGTAAGAAAGCCGCCCTAAATGAAGCCTAAGACAAAGGCTTCGTTTGGGACGACTTTTTTATTGCTTCTTAAAACCGAGTTTTAGTACTGTTGTGGGCTAGAATATATGCGGCGATAGATTTAGAAAGTTTTCGTCTCGACATTGTATAGATATCCAGCACACAAACATGAGAGAAATAAAAGCGTCAGGATTTTTACATGGAAATCCTGGAAAGGGAAAAAAATCACTGGGCCACGCCCAATTAAAAAAGTTTTACTAGTGTTTTTTTGAGATACAAGAGGCTGACACGTCCTTAAAATTTATGACGATCAGATTATAATGAATCACTTCTAGATTGAAATCCAGTTACAACGTCGGGCAGAGTTCCGACGTCACTTGGAGATCGGGCAAAATTCCGGCGATGATCGAGGAGTTTTTTCCCTCCTATTCTTCTTCTCTTCTCTTCTTCTTCTTCTCTTCTTCTTCTTGCTTGGGTCCCCTTTCAAAAGAAATTAGGAGTCTATTTATAGATTTATGGAGTGGCATTGCCCGTAAATAAGTGAGAGATCAAGGGTAAATGGGGAGTAGTTGGATGGACGGCCGATATTGAATCTCTTAATCATGTACCGTTAGTCAGACATTTGAAGGTCTTAATGATGTCGAAATTCGGCAATCTTGAGGTCGTTGGATTCGTCTCGTCAAGCCACTCAATTCGACTATAAGCACTCCATGTTTAAAATTTATTGTTTTAATAGTTAGCTGTCTAAACTAAACAATTTTGTTTTTAATTAAAATTTCTGCCATATTCCTAAGAAAAAGAGGCATATTTCTCCAACCGAATACCAAATATATTGAAGAATCATTTTATAATTCAAAAAAATATTTCGTCAAATATTTTATGAAAACTAAAAGAGAATGGCAAATTTATTCTAATAAATTCGAATCTCAAAGCAGATTCAAGAAGTAGTGCATTTAAGATTTCATTACGTCGCGTAACTCAGAGCTAGCGCCTGTGATAGCGCCACGTCATCCACGTGGGGGCGACCCTGCCACACTGTCCGCCTTAGCGCCTCCTCGTGAAGGAACGCGCTCAAAATCATTAGATTTTTAGTCAAAGTCAAGCTCTAAAATCCCCAAATGCAGAGCCACATTAGTAAATAGGGATTTTTACATACATAACACTTAAAACTTTGCTATTTAACTATCTAACACTAAAACTTTCATATTTACTGTTCAACCACCCAAAACACCGTCCCTCTTCAAAACTAACTCTCCGTTAACTGCACAACCGACCGACTACTTCGCTTGTTCGATTGCCTCCTGCTTCTCGGTCAGCTCTTCCTGCCTTGGTTTGATAGTGGTAATGGGAGGAATTCAGCTTTTGCGCTCAGACGACACTTCCTCGCGCGCTCGAACAGCTCTAGGTTTGCCGTTGAATCTCCTTTTCATTATCTAGGTTAGATAATACCCTTTTTCTTTTACATTTAGAACCTGACCATGAGGAAATTCCAAACCATTAAAAGCTTCCGATAAATCCATTAGGCATATCGGAAAACCGGCAAGTTGCTATTGAACGCATAAACGGCGCTCTCTGCTCTGTGAATCTGTTCTATTTTCCTCCAATGGAGGAGGTATTGTGAATCTGCTCTGTTTTCCGGTCAGCTCTTCTATTTTCCTCTAATGGAATTACCTGAAGTTGATTTGAGCTATATAGAATATGTATTGCAAGAATATCACATCTGTCAGATGAAGGTATAGATTATTACTAGATTTTTTGTTCTGATATTCGGTTGAACGTTGTGCTAATAATATGAAGGTATAGTTCCTTTCTTCTTAGAATGAACAAGAATATTGCAAATTGGAGTCGTTAACGGAAGCAATGTGGAGACGACGAGCAGCGGCGGGGAAGAAGCCTGAGCGGAGTGGAGAAGAGGAGTTGCGGCGTGGAGAATGCTGAGCAGTTTGGAGAAGAGCTGCGGCGTAGAGAGATCGACGTCGCTCGATCGAGATGATTCCTGCACAAAAGACAGGATCGGGGTTGACGGAGGTAATGGGAGTGGCATTTTAGGTTACTTATTAGTGTTTTGGGTGGCTAAACAGTAAATATGAAAGTTTTAGTGTTAGATAGGTAAATAGCAAA
>NW_021319004.1:3318462-3373018 GCF_001605985.2 Dendrobium catenatum | reverse complement strand
ATTTTGAATTATATATATATATATATATATTTTAAGAATGAGAAGAAATTATCGTAAGTTATATATTTTTTTAAGTATAAGAAAAAAAAAATTTTGTTCCACATTTTATTTCTAGTCGGGGTTTTTTTTTTCAAAATTATTACTATTATTTGTAGCTAAAAATCTTAATGATTAAATATGACATAGTTTTAAGAAAATTTGATTAGATGATCGCACCATCTATTGCTATATCTTTATAAAAAAGTGTGATTATAATAAAGATGAAATTCAACAGGAGATTTAATTCACATTTTAAAAATATATATTAATAAAATTAAAGGTTTTATCAGATTTTCAAGTTCTTTGTTATTATAATATGAGTTTATTATAGTTGATTACTCTGATTTATTGGATATTCATCAATCATTTAAAACAGTTATTTTTATAAAAATTTTAATTTTTATACTAAAAAAACTGATTCAAGAAATAGAAAAAAATTGAAATCCAAGCCTTAATTTTTTTTTTGAAAAGGAAAAAAAAATCCAAGCCTTAATATGGCGGATAGCTGGAATTCATAAATTTTCCATTTTAACTTTCAATTTGATTTTTGCCATAATGTATCCGATGTAATTATTTTAGACCCTTTTTTATTACTTTTTAAACCAACTTTTTAGCATAATATAAAAAAAAAAAATAGTATAAAATTTGTTTAAACAAGAAATCTTTTGTACTAAAAATTTGCTTTAGATGTATTGCTCTAGAAAATAGCTTTAAAAATGATAAAAAAAAGTTGTCTAAACCAAGCCTTAATTTAATTATTCATCATTTCTTTCTTTTTTTTTTAAATTGTTGCCAAGCTTAAAAAATTTAGCATAATATTTTATACGCTTTTTTTTTTGTTATATTTAGTACATGTTTTTATATTATTTTAGAGAGGAGATATGTCTGTTGGAAACATATAGATTTCATGTTATATATTTATGAGAAAATCCAAGCTCTGTTGTATTCCTTTAGATCCTCTAAAAGCTCTATTCTGGGCGGTTAATGGACCGTCCAGAAGTGAATCAAGATGCGTCAGTATACAATGATACACATCATCGTTATACAATAAAAGAGTGATACGACGTATCCTGATTAACCTCTTGACGGTGTCGAATTGCCACACAGAATAATTTCACAAGGTTCTCGCATCCACTTAACTTGGAATTTCTGACATTATAATAATATTTCTCACAAATACATGCAAAAATCTCAAATTTTTTATATGAAATATTATTTAAAGTGTATGTAGCATATAATAATATTATTCAGATAATAATATTAATTATACCCGCTTTTTTCTTATTATTAAATCTCAATTACAAATTATATAATTTAAAATTATCTGATTTTTTAAAATATTTGAATTACTTTAAAAAATATTTTTAAACATTTTTTTTTGTCATTTATTTTAGATGTTAGAATTTAGATAGTATTATATCTAGATGTCGGTAAAGTTGGCCGACATGTAGATATGATCAAAATATAACAAATTATTATTTTAAAAATTATTATTTTAAAAAATCAGTCAAAAAAATACCTAACATTACCTGCTCCTTTTTTTTTTTTAAAGTGATAACTGTTTTTCTAAATTTATCATGTGGAAAGTGATAGGTTATATATTGTTTATCTTGTTACCTGTTTATAGTTTGCTTGTGCTTTATTTTAATATTTCTGGTCTAAAGGGGGAAATTTTTTGGTTAAATTTAATTTTCTATCTGCTAAATTTGTTTAGAGATAATTGCTATAAGTGTTTTGACATATTATTTTTTATTTATCTCGAAGTAAATTTAAAGAATTTTGAGGGTTTTTTGTCTGCTCAGAATCAAAATCAAATGATAATGGTTGGAGGATTTTAGTCGGCAGATGGTGGTCGAAGTTCCGTAGTTGGGAAATAATGGTTAGGAGATTGCAGTTGGGATGGAGGCCGGTTAGAGAACGATATTCAAGCAACGGTGGGTGGTGGATTGCAGTAGGGTAATAATGATCCAATGACGACTGGCACTTGACATTGATTAGATGATGATAATTGGGCACTAGTTTGATGGCAATGGTCGTGTGTTGATCCGATAGAGCTCTCATATTGTTGAATCCTATGAGCTCTTTTGAATTTCAAGCAAATGATCGATCTATTTATAAAATTTTAGACTCGCACGCGCCATAAAAATAGTGAAGTTTCATATCCTCCGTAAAATAACTTGTATTGATTCTTTTGATCATATGTCATTCTTATAGCATTTAAGTACTTTAATCATATTAGAATTAAAAAAAAATAAATCTTAGGCTAATTAAATTTTTGCTCAGTGTTCGCATTCAAGAAGTTAACTTGTCCAGTGGTGGAAACAGCAACCAGAGTCAGCCTTAGTTACTAGCATTTCAAGGGAAAAAAAAGCAGAACTTTACATGCTAAAGGAAACTTGACTGCAAGCAAAATAAGCACGAAATCAATATCAATATCTTCTGAGAGATTTCTTTTTTTTTTTGGGAAATTTTGGGGCTTAGCCCTTCATAAATCATAAAACTTACAAGTAAAGTAAACAACGAAACTATAACTCCAAAACTCAGAACAAAAGGAGTAGTGGAGTTCTAAAAAAACTGGAAAATACAAGATATAAAAAAGGAAACAAAAGAGGCTTAAAAGCCAAAAGGACTCAGGCTGTTCTGCCAATTCACGAAAAGGGTCCATTCTCGATGGGTCTGGTCAGAACAAGAACCCCTGGTTGCCAAAAGACCGTCCAAGGGGTTAGCTGAAATATCAGCATTCATCATTGTCCTTTCAAAAAACCCCTTCCAACCAAGCAGAATGTGGATCCGAATTTCCGAATATGACCAAAAGGAGGCGTTGAGAACAGTGGTAGCAGTAAAACAGGGTAACATCCTCCAAGCGAACAACCCAGGCACCCTATAGAGGAAGTATAAATCTCGGAATGAAGCAGAAAGGGGGCAATTGATCTTCCAGTTAACAAAGCAAATCAAAACGTCGTTTGAGTTCATCGAAATGCTTCCAGTA
Source organism: Dendrobium catenatum (assembly GCF_001605985.2). NCBI lineage: Eukaryota > Viridiplantae > Streptophyta > Magnoliopsida > Asparagales > Orchidaceae > Dendrobium > Dendrobium catenatum. The sequence continues at coordinate 3,369,990 of NW_021319004.1, read as the reverse complement.
CTTGACTTTGGCAATGATAGCAAAGCGGATAGCAGAGATGATCCTAGAAGGACTTCTCCAAACCATTTCAAACCTCCTTGAATTTCTTTCACGCCATAAGAAGTAAATAGAACAACAAATAGTAAAGTAACAGAAATTTTTCTCCCAACTGCAGTAATCCAATGATTCATCAAAAATTCCAAAAACCTGCATCATGTTTGGTCTCAAAAGAAAAGATCTCAGTTGTGGTAGAAGAGAGGAAATGACAGTGAATGAAAAATCACATGTGAAGAACATGTGAGAGTGACTGTCATGACCACCATCACAAAAGGAGCAATGTGAGAAAGCGTCAATTCCTCTCAATAAGAGTTGATCTGCAGTTTTTAATTTACCAAGAATCGCCAACCAGGCATAGGCAGAGAATCGGAGGGACTTCCTCTTATGCCAAATATATTTGTGCCAAATAACTTCCTCAACTATGTTAAAGTAACTATAATAAAAGGTGGAGAAAGTGGGAGATGGAGAGCCAAGCCAGAAGACCATTGAATTCTCAGAAAAAGGCATACTCGAAATTTCGGCCACCAGCAAGTTTGGGGTGGTGGGAGGTAACAACCACCCAGAGCTAGTAGTGTAGCAGTTCACAAAAGAATCCTCAAAGTTAACGGATTGCATGATGTCTTTAAGGGATTTGCCATTACACCAATGATCCCATTCCATAGAAAACTTGCAGTTATAGGATAAGGAGAAAGAGAAATTCCTTTTAATGGCAAGAGCAGTGTGGTGAATTTTCTTCCAGAATTTCGAAGAAGTAGCCTTTATGGGTCTCCACGGAGAAATATATTTGTTTCTGAGAGATTTCTTACATGCTCTGCTTACGTTGTCATTTTGGGCCCAGGTTTTGTCTGCTGGTCAGATAGCTCCAGCTGCACCTGAATGGCAACACTATGGTCCATTTAGCATGTACTGGGAATCTTTTCCTCTCTGTATTGGAGCCAGCTTATAATACTTGGAAATTACTTTTTTTTCTTAAACCATAAAAACCCCGATCAACCTAGCATGCAACCCACATAAATTTATACGGGCCAACACTTAAGGCTTTCACTGCTTGCCAAGAAATTCGAACCAAGGACCTGGTTGCTCAACCGGCTCTTCACCACCCGGACAAACAATGGTTGGTCTTGGAAAGTACTTCAAATAGATAGAGGTATATTTTGTTATTTTCTGATAAATCATGTGAAGCATGAGGGCAGCTGAGATCAATTATAACAGCTCGTATGATTGAGCTATTATTATGTGCGGATATTAAATGATTCTTCCGTCCATTTACGTGCTTGGTATCGAGCAGTATCAAGCTTGATACCGAGCGCGATACATTTTTGAGTTGACGTGACGTATTTTTATTGATCTCCGAACACTCCGGACTCCGCACAGAATAAAAATTCTGTCTGATCAGCTTCATGTGACTTCTTTCTGCTAGCAATTAATCCATTTGTTGCATGAGAAAGCAATTTCAGATGAAATTTTTTGTAACAAACTTGCAGACCATGATGAGAATGAAGTCAAAAGTGGATGGCTAGAGCAATAGCATTTACAAATCAATAAATAAAAATTGATCATTTACATTCTTTGGAGTCATTGATGCTATTTGGATTTCATTTGTTAGCATCTACATGAACATATTGCCTCAACATGCAATGAAAAAAGTCCAAATAAATGTTGGAAAGAATAAAGGGATTGCTACACGAGAAATTATTGTGCGAAGACCGGACATAAAACGCTGTCCAGAGACCAACCAGAATGTGCCACATCAGTTGTACCAAGCGCAGAGATGACGGGAAGCATTTGGTTGATCTCCGGACGGCATTCGGTGTCCGCACATAATAAATTCTCTTGGCATCAACTTCACAAACATGTACCAAAATTTTGGTTGATGTATGTCATTCTCGATCCCCGATCGCGGTGAAAGTCATTGAGGCATTAGATGTAGTGGATGAAGATGATGCAGTGAGTTCGATAGCCTTCTTCCTTCCAATCTTCATTTGAGTGAAGTCTGAAATAAGACCAGGTGTGGTGATCTTGATCGACTCGACGTCTTTGACGCCGGTCAGCATATTAAAAACAGTGGACATGGAGGGTCGAAGCCCTGCCTCATCTTGGGTGCACATAAGGCCAATTTTCAAAAATCTGCATGCTTGCTCGGTGTCCAGGTCATTGGACAGTGTTGCATCTATTATCCTTTCAAGCTCTCCTTTCTCATAAAGTGCCCATGTCTGCAAAATGAGAACCGCATCAATAACATCTGGGTAGTGTAGAAGTGTTACTATGTTCCAGCGGCTCACAAACAAGCAATCAGAAATGAGTTTTTTAAAAAGAAAGTCATCAAATGAGGCTTCCTTTGGAACGGTTTTCTTAATGCTACTTAAAGCAGCTTTTTAGTACAAAAATTAAAATTTTTTACTAAAAAACTGTTTTAGGAAGCAATAAGAAAGCCATCCCAAACGAAGCCTAAGTAAAAAAACAATACAATAATAGCAGGTATAATTTTTAGTAGACCAGATGCTTCCATATACATATTTTGATAGTATTTAGTGGAGAAACAAATTAGAAAAGAAATTAATCATTATAACACCATTAAGCATTACACACTAATTGTAGGCAATATCTAAATTTAAAAAGAAAAAAGAACTATGTTATACAAACCATGAATTAGATGGGCTGAAACTAAATTTCGAGTTTGTTTCTTTAAAGCAAAAGATGAAAAAAATTTGTTCCAACGAAAGTGAAATAATAAGAAAGAATACCCCAAAGAAAACAGAGCTAAACTAAAGGACAAAGTTGACAAAAAGCAAGACAAAACAGTAGAGAAGCTCTAGAATAATATCAAGACCAATCCTTCTCAACAACAAACTCAAGAGAAGTCCACCAAACATAAAGCATGGATGAATATGGATCAGAAAAGAATCAACTTCAAACATGCTCAATATTGAGAAACCAAAGCTTTTCTTAATAACTGTAGAATATCCTTCCTTTACTTACAGTAGCTATATGTACGCTCTAGTCTTTTTTCTTTTTTTTTGGACATTTAGGCCATTTAAGGCAAACTCTCACACACAACGCATACACAAAGACTTGAACACAAGACCTCTTGGTTGGAAGCATAAGCTCTCAACCATCAGGCCAAGGTGAGCTGTGTACGCTCTAGTATCAAAAGAGTTTGTAAAAATATTACAAAGGTACTTCTGTACTGCTATAACAGAAAAGGTAATAGAGAGCAGTGGTGTCCAAAACAAAATAACAGAAATAATAAATTGTGCCTTCATGTGTTACTATGCTATGATGTCCCACATAAAAAAAAAATGCTATGATGTCCCACATCAGAAGAATAATAGCCAAATCCAAAACACCCAACTCAGAGCCAATGCCCATAAGCCATCTGGACTCCAGCAAATCAAATACTATCTGAAGCAAGAGAATAAGGACACCAATAGAAGCCAAATTTCAGGAATCTGACCAAGAGAATCAAGAGAACAAGGACACCAATAGGAAGTTTCTATTTATTTAAAAAGATTCTTAAATTATGTTTATTCTGATTAAGAAGGTTCTATTTGTATTAGTGTTCTAGGGCTATTTACGTGGGAGTTTGTGTATGGTTTAGGGAGAGATGTTGCTGAATTTATTTTCCTAGTGTTTATTGTGAGTTCCTAACGGCGTCTAAGATTTGTGGTTGAGCTGATCAATCTCTTGAATTGTAAATCATTTGTATCTTGTTTTCTCTTATTGAAATTTTTATAAAAAAATCAGCCCTATCTTTGCATTCCTATGCTGTTTTTTCTCTTTTATTTGTTGTTTTTACTTCCAAGGTGTATCAGAAACACCTTTCGAATTCTCTTCAGAACAACAACTCTTTGATTTAGAGTCCATCAATTACCATATTTCAAAATATAAAGATTATAGGAATCGTTGTGCATAACAGCAAAGTATTAATCTCAAAGATGATATATTTGATGTTGGAGCTATGGATCTTCCTAGCACTGGTATCTCCAATATATATAACGATAGTCCTATTGATTCATCTAACAAGTCCAAATTGGACGAAGTTCTCACAAATCCAGCTTGACTAGATCATTTTCTTTTCCTATGCTAAACTTCTTCCCCGCTATCATCTGATCAGTCATTCTTCTCCTACTACATGTGCTTACTTCTGCTAAGCTCTTTAGCATATATTTCAATTTAAAACTACTAGAAACTTCATCGTCAATTTAACTCCCTCTGCTCAGATTTGAAGTGCTTTCATGAAAGGAGCCCAATTACTATGCCTACAAAAGAAGCTTCCTTCAGTCAAAGCAGGTTTCATGTCTTCTAGTTGGAATTTTTCCTCACAATTTTCCAGTTTATAGAGACACTCAAAGATAACAATCTATGATTTACAACTACTTGAAAGGAAATCCCTTAGACCCAAGCCTGCTTTTGGAAGCTAATCTTGTTCAAAAAGATCTATCTCTTGAAGATGATAGTGAACTGGCTTTCAAATGGGGAAGCACGGTTTATTTAGTAACAGGCAGGAACAGGACATCTCCAAGTTCCCAGCCACAAACAAACTCTCACTTAAAGGTAATTCATTCCATTTTTTTTAATTCATTTGATGCTATTATAGGTTTTGTGCATCTTTTGTAACTTACCATTATGATGCTGATGACCACTTTCAGAAAAAATATATACAACATTAATGGCTGCTAGTACAGGTTCTTGATGCTTCTTTTGTATCTTATTTATTAGAGCAAGAATAACTTCTAGACCCTAAGATAACAAATCAAAACCTCAAGATTCAATTGTATTGTCATATGAACTATCGAAAGTGCACATGGCATTGAGCATTGTACATTTTAAGAAGCCAGATATATCAACATAGATCTACTCTAAACTAGAGCCGATAAAAAAATACCTGAAACTTGAAAGTTGCTTGAAATTTAAAAATCTTTTAGATGAATGGAAATTGATTCAAACCTACTTGACTTCAGCTTTTTAGCTTTGGTTGCTCAATAGAAATCCATTTCAAGTCTGCTTAAAGTTTAAGATTGCTTGTTCAAACTCTGACTCAAGCCGTCCCTATACAACAATAACAACATCAAGTCTTTGTCCCACTACGTGGAGAATGGATTCATGTCATAATTATTCGACAAGTTTTACACTGGTTGTCGCCTATCGACTACCTAACGCAACCCTCCACTTTTTTCATCCAGGACTTGGGACCTGGCAATGACAGTGTTTCTATATTAATAATTATTTAATACATTTAATGCATAGTACAAATAAATTATTATTTTATGTATTGACTAGTATTTTATAATGCTTGCAAAAGTGCATGATGGGTTTTGTCCATCCCTCCAAAACTTTGTGTTCATCCTAATTTCAAATCAACTCAAATTTGTTTTGAGGTCAAGTTTGGGTCAAGCTAACTCAAACTCTAACTCATTATCAAACTTACATCACCCTCATAAAATGCTGGTTCTAACAGGTAGCATGTACATCATTTTAAAAGCGAGATTGCACTATTTGCTTAAGATGTCATTCATGTCTCTTATATAATATATAGTACTAATTAGGATGTAATATTTCTTAGAAAAACTAGATGCCAAAATAAATTGAATGATAAAAATCTAAAATGTAATGATAAACGATCATCAAACTTTTCATCAAGAAAAGGGATGAATTTATGATGAAAATAAGCAGTGGAGGCCTTAAGACTTACCCTATCAAGAAGAAATTGTTCTTCATCAGGCAGTCTTGTGTTTGTATGACTTCTGCCGCTAACTATTTCCAAAAGAAGAACTCCAAAGCTGTAAATATCTGACTTTCGTGTAACCTGCCCACGGATGGCATACTCAGGTGCCAAGTATCCTCTGATAGAACATTATAAGTACTTCAGTGACGAATAATTAAGAATATCCCTAAGAATATCACCTTTAATATTGCTCAACTGCTAGAATTATTTTCAATATTCAGCTTCCCAAAAACATGCAAAAAGTAGGAATGGTCTATTCCTTTTGCAACTTTGAATTGGCATTCATGGTTGTTCATGAACATCACAAGTACTAGACCTAGATGAAAAACCTTTTGGACCAGAAATTGCCGTAAATAAACAAGCTCAGATCCCCATAAACATGCAAAAAAAGTGGGACCAGCAAAATCCTTTGCAAGTTTCAATTGACATTTCATACTTTTCCATGATCAGACCAAGAATTTCCGTAAACAAAAAAGAAAAAAACTCACGCTGTTCCTGCAACTCTGGTACTGACATGTGTTGCATTTGGTGGTAACAGTTTTGCCAAACCAAAATCTGATATTTTTGGAGTGAAATCCTTGTCAAGAAGAATATTGCTTGCTTTTATATCACGATGAACAATATGGGGCTCAACTTCCTCATGAAGGAATGCAAGACCACGTGCGACACCGATGCAGATTTTACATCTTGTTCTCCAGCTAAGCTGAATGTTGCTGTGGTTTGAACCTACTTGCCAGGAAAAAAATAAAGCAATCAATCTATGAGACATTGCAAAAACAGAAAACATATTCTTCATGCAACGGTAAAAGAATCGTTTTTAGGAATTAAATTACCGAGAAGAGTTTGGGCTAGACTATTGTTCTCAAGATAATTGTAGACAAGTATTCTTGAGTTTCCTTCCATGCATACACCATAGAGCTTAACAAGGTTCTCATGAACTATATCTGAAATTGCCGTAATCTCTGATAAGAATTCCCTTGCTCCTTGTGTTGACTCACTGGAAAGAACCTTTAAAGCTACCTTGGTCCCATTCTTAAGTATTCCCTACACAAACCAATAACAACAATAAAAATGTCTAAAAATTTAATACTTCCATTTTGATTTTTGTCAGATAAGATAGTCACCTTGTAGACTGATCCAAAGCCGCCCTCACCAATTTTATTTCCTGGGAAGAAGTCTTCAGTGGCCACTCTTAATTCCTTGAGAGAATACAACTTAACATTTCCTGCAGCTGACATATATAAAAGCAGACTGAAATCATTTATTTCCAAAGAATGATTGATATTCTAATAAAGAAACAATTTAATAAATGCAATAGAATCATCAAATTCCACAAAATATAGAATTGAAATGCAGTAGTTCATTTCCTGATGTGCAGCTGGAGATAACATGCTTACCTTCGCCAAGTTGGAGAGTTTGTTCCTCTGATGTACCTTTGGTTCGACAAAAGACTAGGCAACAACCCATTAATGATTAATTGAGTAGCTAAATACCGCTTCTAAGCCTATAAGAATTGCAAAATCGTTATCAAGAGATTGAGACCAGCATTTATGAGCACAATTGCTTGACTATGTAATTATAAATAATTAATTTGACAAAGAGTTTCCTGCGAAAATACAAACAGAATCAATGCTAAAAGATACTCAAATGTTCTATGAAAATGAGTGCTAGACATTCATGGTTTCATGATCAGCCGATTACTTTAGTTTTGTACCAAATGATGAGCCCAGAAGCAGTATTATCATAAAGGAATGTTTCTTGGGAATAAAACTTGAAGAAGATTTTTGTTCCATTTGAACGTCTATGCCCTCAATCTACAAATGTGAAACGGTGAGATTTAGAAAACAACTTTGATCTACATCATCAAAGAAGGTAATAAGGTTATGGTGTATTTTAAATCAAAAAATAGTTCCTACAATAACCTTAATTTAAATGCTGGAAAAACAAGAGCACAAAAACAAATGCATGCATAGTAGAAATCCCAAAAAACTTCATTAATTGTCCATTTTTTATGTATATGATTTGACTTTAAATCAAAGAACATTAACCAATGCCTTGAATTTCTCTTTTTCAATCTACTACTCCTGAATTCACATCAAATACACCATTTGCGAATTTTTTAAGCAATCATCATAATCTTCTATTGTAAGCTATAATTGGTGGTGAAATATCCCCAACACTAATGGCGGATATACGAGGCACCTTGTGCAATTGTGCAATGGCTAGATAAGCTGTACATGATGAGTCATGGGAATCTCTACAAAAAGTTCAACAATTATACTAAAATCTGTTGAACAAATATCAATTGAATTATTAGTTAAAGATAAATATTTAAGTCAAGATGAAAAGATTTAAATCTCAAAGTTTACAACCATCAAAAACACATTGTTTATAGTATGATGATCAATTTAAATTATGGACTTCTGTTAATTTACAATTTGAATATAAACTTAGAATTTTAATTCTCTATTTTTAATTTTAGGTATAATTAGTTAGTCGATTTAGCAACCTTTTATGTGCCTGCAATATTATAGGCTACAATTTTGGTCCTATAATGTTATCCGTTATATAACTAGGTTAGCGTACAGTGGCTCAGCTGGGTGCAGATAAGGCTGGGACAAGTGTGATAGCTTGCGATGAGCAGGATGCGATACATGCGTAGCGTGGCTTATGTTAAGTGGGACGTGTGGCACATATGAGTGGATGTAGAGCAGGATGTGATGGAGTGGTCAAAGTGGGATACAGTGATGACAGAATGGTTGTGGTGCAGGTAACGAACATCCAGATGGAAGAGATGGTGCATACAAACTAAGGACAAGAATGAGAGATAGTCTGGAAGGGTGGGGATGGAGGTTAGGGAAATCACCCTTACTCTAATACTAATTTCAAGGGAAAAGAACTTGATTAATTTTTAAATAGATATTGTATATAGGCAAAATAAAAATAATAGAAAATGAGTGAATTACTCAATTAATAGTGAGGATATTATCAATCAAGAGAACATACAACAACAACAAGCCTTTATCCCACTACATAGGGTTGGCTGTATGAATCTTTTTTCTCTATTGTGTCCTATTAAGAGTCAAATTCTCATTTAAATCTAATAAAAAAATATCATTTCTAATATTTTCTAACAAGTCTTTTTAGGTCTATCTATACCTTTCTTAACATAGGTCAAATCTAAAACATATACTCCCCTAATCGGATCATCAGAAGGCCGACATTTTACATGACCAAACTATCTAAAGCTACTCTCTCTAATCTTATCTACCACTAGAACTATTCCAATCTTTTCACAGATATACTCGTTTCACATTTTGTCTATAAGAGTAAAGTCACTCATCCACTTGAGCGTCCTCATCTCTGCAACACTTAACTTAATTTTATGCTTCTCTTTTAATGGTCAACATTTTATGCTGTAAAGCATTGTAGATCTCACCACCATCTTATAGAATTTTCCCTTAAGCTTGATGGGTACTTTTCTATCACATAACATACAGGATGCATTCCTCCACTTCAACCATCCAATTTGAATTCTACTAATAATATCTCAATCTATTTTACCATCACTTTGAGCAATAGATCTGAGATATCTAAAAAATGTGCTTTTATTAATGACTTGATCACCCAAAGTCACAACCCCCCCCCCCCAAACTAGATTTATTATTACTAAAACTATATTCTATGTATTCGGTTTTAGATCTACTCAAATGAAAACCTTTAGACTCGAATGTTGACCTCCATAGATTAAATTTACCTTCAACACCCTCTCTAGTCTTATCAACAAGAAGAATATTATCATCAAAAAGCATACGCTGGGATACATCCTCTAGCAAATGTTTAGTAAGAACATCCATTACTAAAGCAAAAAGATATGGGCTTAATGCTGATCCTTGATGTAATCCACCTAAAATAGGAAAATATTTTGGTCAAACCACCTTGTGTTTTGTGTTTGAACACAAGCAATAGCACTAGCATACATATCCTTAAATATGAGCATTATTAACCCCTTTCTTTTACAAAACTCTCCATAGCCTTCCTCTTAGAACTTTGTCATATGTTTTCTCTAAATCAATAAATATAATATGTAGATCCTCCTTATTCTCTCTATACTTATCCATCAAAACTCTCAATAAATGTATAGCTTCCATGGTAGACCTACCCGGCATTAATCCAAATTAATTTTTAGAAACATTAGTATCACGTCGTAACCTATGCTCGATAAATTGAAAAATTATTTTGTGCAGATGCCGAACGCGGTCCGGAGACCAACGAGAATGCGCCACATCACCTCTGTGTTCGGTACTGTTGACATGGCGCATTCTGATTGGTCTCCGGATGGCGTTCTGCATCCGGTCTCCGCACAAAATAATTTCTTCAATAAATCTCTCACATAGTTTAAAACTATGACACATTTACCAAATTCCTCTACAATTTGCACACTCTTATGCATCACTTTTATTCTTAAAAATAGAAATCAACGCACTACTATACTCATATGACATCTTTTTAGTCTTTAAAATAGTATTGAAAAGTTTTGTAAGCAAAAAAAAAAAATCATCTTCTATGCTTTTAAACACCTCTATTGAAATATCATCAGGTCCAACAACTTTTCTAAACTTCATTTTTGTAAAGCTTCTCTAACTTTAATTTTACTAATACGCCGATAAAAATAAAAATATTTATTTCATTTAGGGTGTTAAGGTCAAAAAAGTCAATAATGCATAATAAATGTAGAATATTTTAATTTATTAATTCACATATAACTGAGCAGAAGATCCTCTAGGGGCGTAAATAAATGACTTGAACCGAAAAATCTAGTTTTTAGTTGACCCATTTAATAAACGAGTCGATTTTGGGTCTAAAATTCATCTCATTTATTAAACTGGTGGGTTTGATTTGACTTGTAAACCCAATTTTGACTTGAAAGTAACCCATTTAATTTTTTTCTCTTAAATTATTTTGCTTGTTGGTATGATCTTCCTATTTTTCTTTCAAGTAAACTAAGCTTTATAGTTAACAAATTATTAAAAAAAATTGTAACCAAAACAACTTATCAGGATATTCAGGTTGCCAATGGGTCGGGTTCAAGTTGATTGGATTCGGGTCGGATCCAAATTCGATTCGTTAACCCGTTTTGAGACCCCTAACACCCTCATCACCAAGTCATTAAACTATTAACAAAGGACCAACCACCCAACACTATAGTTGTTTGCCGTCAATGACCCATTGAGTCAAACACATTGGAATATTGTTAAACACCACTCAAAGTTATCACAAATGGGTGATCAAAGGCAACAACAAGAGTGGTTAGGCAACAATTATAATGGAATGGTAGTGTTATAAGGACTTATTTAAGAAGGTATTTTGGTCTTAGGATAACATAAATATTTTTTTACCAAATAAACAGCACCAATTATCCATGCCAAGCATACTTTTCAATCCTTTAAGCAATATTACCTATTTATCAGCATTCATCAAAGATCTCACATGTGAATGTAATTGCAAAAAAGCAGTGTGGTGTCCAACTATCAATCTCCAAGATAGACTTCCTATCATCCAATTCCCCAACATCCAATTCCCCAACATGTCTACACTCATATCCCACTAAGCCAACATTATATCCACATCAATAACAATTCATCCACTAAATTTGTAGTAGTTCTTAAGTGCCTAAAAATAATCTTTTTGTTTTTTTTTTCGAGTACTCACTTCCTAAATTTACCAATTATTTATTAACTACTTTAAATGAATGTTCCCTAACTGTATTAGCAACTGAAATTTTAGACATCTCAATCAGAACATTTATATCTTGGCTCTATTTTCCTAATGATATGAGGGTATTGACCAATTATGCAATCATGTTTGCACAATTAATACTAAATCTCTATAAAACATTATGTGAATTCTTGTTCTACAATATCAAAGGTTCATGGTTCACTGATCCCCAAAAATTTCATACCAAGGATCTTTTCAACAACACTAACTTCCTTCATGTAAGACTTCATAATCATGTATGGACATTATTTGTTTATACATAATCAAAATTTCAACCTTTTTTTTCAAACCAATAAATAGTGGCGGGAGGCGAACCCTCACCTCAAACTTTACGAGATGAAAAAATAACTACCAATACATTGGTTGAGTTGTGTTACCTCTCCTATTTAAAAGATGAGATCAGCGAATCAAATATCACTTTAAAAGCATCATTTATATTTGTGTTTACTACATAGCTTCTATATATCATGCAAAAAAAATTAATATTGTGTTAGAATTTCTAGCATTGTCAAATCAATCATACTAAAACCATGAAATCTATTTTTAACATGTATATATCAAAAAAAAATTCTCCAACAAGTAAAACATGTGGTTCTCATCATAATTTATTAACTCGTATGTTGTAACATGAGCAAGTCCATCCATTAATCTCAATGCATAAACACACTTTTGACATTTAACTACTCTAGTTCTATATCAAACTTCGCCTACATAATATATAACATCCTGAATATAGTGTGTTTCACAGCTCTCGAAAAATACTACGACATTCTAGTTACTTTTATGGGAACCCTTTTTAATATAACATGAATCACGAAAAGAATTTTCAAATGCAACTAATATGATTCATAACATAAACACATGAAAAGAAAATTGGTGATTTAAACATCATAAGCCACTAAATAATTCAACCACTTGATTTCTTTAAATATAAATAGGAACTACTAGAATTACACGTGATTAGGAAAAATCCAAAAACATTAAATTAGGTCACACAAACTTGCAAGTCTACAACCATACGCAAATAATGCAACCAGGAAGAACTTGTAAGAGGCGTCAACAAGAATATTCAATGACATTCCAAATGCCACCGAAACCACCACCATTCAAAACCTCCACTAGAATCGAAGCAATACCCAAATTAAATTCACAAAAAATACACAGTAAAATGGAAACTGCAACTTCGATGAACCACAATAAGAGGAACTGCAAATAGCAATTAAACATAATGCCAACAAAATAAATTCAATAGCACCATCCAAAGCATAAGTCTAAATGGATAAAGCCAACACTGTCGCCTAAGCAATAACTCCAATTTCCACTATCATAAGAAAAGTCTCAACACGAAGTGTAAAATAGATGAGGACCCTCATCTTGCGCTTGGCTTAAGTACTTAATCAAGTTCAACCTAAACTACGATCTAACCTAAAGCTATAAATAAAACTCAACCGTCATTCCACCATCATCACTGGTATGTTCTTAACTGTACAAATAACAAATAAATCTTGCACAGATCATTGCTTGATGTCAATTATGGTGTATATTGCCAACTACCATATGCATATCAAGCTTCACCTGCACCTATGATATCTTCATGCTTGAAGGCATCATCTATATTTTCAGATTAACAGCACACCAAACGCAGCATCTTTGTTGATTACTACTTTTTGTAGTATTGGATACCAAAGCCCATAATCCTTCATTTCTTTTTTCTATCCACTAAAAAACACTTTTAGATACAACCATAGGTTGGTATAATCCCTTTTCCTCTGCTTCCATGTTCTTCTACTCCTCTGAAGTATATGAACATGAGCAACAAACTTAAGAAAATTAAAAACGGTCACCATCTTCAGTGCAAATATTCATCTCCCAGCATGAAGAACAACGTACAAAACATAAATCGGCAATCTTTCAAGTCACTCATCCATCAACGAAATAAAAGGGCATCTCTTTGTTATTCTAAAAATTCGTCCAGTTAGGTCGGTCAATTTGATCACGACACCTTTTCAAAACTCGAACGTAAAACAAAAAGAAATTAGAACAAATACGAAAGCATTTGCATCAAAGTGGTTAAAGAGGTTGAAACTACAGCTACATTTTCCCTCGCAAATAGGCAATCTGAAAGCAGAACACATCAAAAAAAGAAACCAGCTGCATGCAGAGAGATCTCAGAACCAAACGCATACCTCCAAATCAAAACTATGTCTCCCAATAGGTCTCGTGTTCCAAGCAGTAACTATTCCACGATCCCTTACTAGAAAGAACCAGCAACAAAGCCCGCAAATAGAGCAACAACCAGAAGTAAACCAAAGCAGACAGATACTTCCCCTGATAAAACCTTAACCGCCGAAGAATTTAAGCGAGGTCGAGAGCAGCCAACGGCTGCGGCGATGGCGATGGCGAAGGTTATGAAAAGCGAGCTCAGAATCTCAGATCCTAACGTGTGAAAGGACGACGAAGAGAAGAAGACGGGTCGAAACACGGGCCGAATATAACGATAATGGGCCCACGAGCCCGCCAGTTGGCAACTTGTTCGTCCAGGAAGCCAATTTTGTGAGAGCCCGAAACGACCCGACGACTTGTATTAATTAACATTTGTTGAAAACTAGTTAAACCTAATCGCACAATCCTAGCCGTTCGATTCTATTATAATAGCATCAGCGAGATGTCTCACTCTTATGGAAAGCATGTGATTTGGTAAGTTGACGTTCGTACGAAATGTTATAAAATTACGCGTAGAATACTCTATTCTTTTTAATTGAAGAGAGAGAGATATTTATATATATTCAAAATATTATGATTTATATATTTAACTTCGAAATTTAATTATTTATATTATCTAATACAGCTGAGAAACTCGTTATAGGAGATTAGGACGGGCTATAGGATCGAGTAGGGGTGTCAATTTCGGGTCATGGGTCAGGTTCGGGTTAAACCCGAAACCGACCCGGTACTATTTGGGTTCGGGTCGACCCGACCCGTTTTTGCAAACGGGTTGATTTTCTGGAACCGAACTCGCGTGACTGCGGTCTGCTAGACGCGGGACACCGCAGCGGAAGCCGGCGACAGCGTGACGCGGGACGTCGGGACGCGCGACAAGACGCGCGAGACGCTGGACGCCGGACGTAACGCGATGTTGGCCAGCCTGGCCTTGGGACGCTTCACCACGCGACGGGGCGGGGACATTTTGGGTCATTCCCGGGTCAACTCTACCCGATTTTTCAAACGGATCGGTTTTTCGAACCCAAACCTAACCTGCTTCGGATTCGAGTCCACTCAAACCCGAAATTTTAGTGTCAGGTTCGGGTCAGATTTTCGAGTCAGGTCCAATATTGACAACTCTAGGATCGAGCTATATCATAATGGGATAGTTAAGGGAGCTGATATTATTTATTTTATTTTAATATTTTGAGTGTTAAGTATATAAATAGCGAAATTTAAATATTGAATATGTCAATTCTAATATTTTGAATGCTATGTATATATGTAAATCACCAATCATAATTGAATATTTTTGAATAATTATATGATCTATTTCAAAATAATGTACTATGAATATTTTTCTTCATTAGTTCTTC
Source organism: Dendrobium catenatum (assembly GCF_001605985.2). Classification (NCBI taxonomy): domain Eukaryota; kingdom Viridiplantae; phylum Streptophyta; class Magnoliopsida; order Asparagales; family Orchidaceae; genus Dendrobium; species Dendrobium catenatum. The sequence continues at coordinate 3,354,873 of NW_021319004.1, read as the reverse complement.
ATTATACTCATTTTAAAATACTAATTAATTTATTCAATTGATCGTAAACTATGTATATTTTGACTACAAAAATTGGATGGGTTACTACTCTTTAATTAAGTTTATCAAGATAAGGTTGCAAAATAAGATGAAAATTAATTCTTTCATCAATAATATATATTGAAAATTATATTACAATGAGCTTTAAGGTGAAATTTATTATTCATGATTTTGATACAATGAAGAAATACTATTACATTTTAAAAGGCTATTTGGTTTGAAGTACAAGAAGTGTAAAATATTTCAAATGCATAAGTTTAGAAAATACTTGTGTTTGATTCGAAATAAATCCAATAAAGTGTAAAATTATGGTGAGAATTCACAATCTAATTTAATTTTTGTGTATTTGGAATTCCTTAATTTGGGCAATTTCCGAATATACTAGAACTTTAATTTTTTCCACAACCAGCAACCACCACTGCCCGTCATGCCGCCACTGCTAGACACCACTGTTAGCCACCGTTGTTGACCAACCACCACTGTCGCCATCAATTGGCACCACCACTAGCCACCATCATTGCCCACCACCGTCATTGACCTACTATATTTAAATTTTACAGTGTATTTATTTTACTTCAAGCCAAACAAAAAAAAAATAATTCATCATATTTATTTTACATTCATTCAAACAACTCTAAATTATTCCAAACCACCACTGCTAGACACCATTGTTAGCCACCGTTGTTGACCAAGCACCACTACCGCCATCAACTAGCACCACCACTGTCCATTACCGTCATTAACCTACTATATTTAAACTTTACACTATATTCATTTTACTTCAAGCCAAACAAAAAAAAAGTAATTGATCATATTTATTTTACATTCATTTAAACAATTCTAAATTATTCCAAACCACCACTACCCGCCACGCCGCCACTGCTAGACACCCCACTGTTAGCCACCGTTGTTGACCAACCACCACTGCCGCCATCAACTGGCACCACCACTAGCCGCCACCACTGCCCACCACCGTCATTGACCTACTATATTTAAACTTTACAATATATTCATTTTACTTCAAGCCAAACAAAAAAAGTAAAACAACACATTTATTTTACATTCATTAACTCTAAATTATTCCTAACACGCGACACATTACTTTTATAATACATTTTTTTTTCAACCAACCAAGCAGCCTCTAAGATATCTAATCATAATAGTTGGATTAAAAAGAATTTTTGTGGTGTTTTACATTTACAAACTTTTTTATTTAACCATTTTTGTCTATTTATGTGAGTTCAAAAGTCAAATTTTAATTATATTCTATTTTAGTAGGTTTTTTATTCCACCATCTCTCTTTAAATTCTAAGTTAATCATTAAATGCCTGTTGATATGTTCACGCTCAATAATTAAATAAAACACAATTGCAAGTCCACTACGGATAAGAAGAATGAAACCATGGTGTTTTAAACGTGTAAGAAATAACAACTAACGCCAATGATATTGCCTTTAAATATATAAGTTGATTATGTAATAATATAATATGGTTCTAAATTGCCAAACAAACCAATGGCAGCATTGAAAATATTAAAGAATTCATTAGAGAGTATCCAAAGCAAGAGAAGAGTTCAAGTTTGGCAGGTATTTGCATGGGTTCTGCTAACCCCTTTGCTGCCGTACGATGTATTTTGGACGGTGGGGATTTATTTAAGGATAATTAGAGGGGTTTAGTTTCAAAAGTTAATGGAACAGATGGAGGGGTGGTGGAGAGAGAAATTATTGTGTACGCAATCCGAACGCAAAGTAAGGTTCGGATGCTGCATATTTACTGCTTACTTTATTGCGTATTTTTTGATACATAATTTTTTCTATGTATTTTAGCAACAAATAAATAATACTCACTAAATACTCATTAAATCCGTCATCAAGAAACCTAAATAATTTGTATTAAAGATTGTCGATCAAATTTAATTTGATTAGCAATTATAAGTTTTAGAGTATTTAAGGGTGCCTTGTGTAATATCCCAGAATTAAATTTAGAAGAATTATTTATTTTGTCTTCTTAATTAATCAACCAGAATTTCTATAAATCATCACAGTAGCAAATCTACATCTAATGAAAATGCCTAACAATTACATACCTCAAAATATTACATAATATTCATTCTCCTAAAATCAATATATAATAATCAGGAGATCAATACAATCACTAATTTATCACAAGTACTTTAATATAAAAAATAAAGAGGAATATGAACAAAATTAAAGAAAAACCTGAGAATCTTTGTCAGCCTGACTCCAATTGATTTTCACCCCTTCACTGACCTGAAATAATTAAAATCCACATAATGGGCTCAAAAGCCCAGCACTAATCCAAATTCACTAAATTTTTCAATGCGAGTATTAAATAATCAATATAAAATGTTCAGTCTAGTATAATCAATTATAGTCGATATAGTTAATGACAAAATATTATCAATAAAACTAAAAACGATCAATAAAAAAGTAGGGAATCATTACAATGAAGAATCTAAAAATCAATAATTGATATAAATTTTAATAAATCAATAAAATAACGATACATAAATTATTCATAAATCACTAAAAAAATATATCTTATATATTCATATGTATCATGTGTTTATGTATTACCTATACATCAAATAGTGTCAATGATATCAATGTATATATCAATATCATCAGTGATATTAATGTATACATGCATCAATGTACATAGCAAGGCAGAATATCCAGATTTAACGCGGTGTTTTCAACAGCTTTTACCCCCAAATTGATTCCTAGTTGATTATCAGTCATATCAATTATCGCTTATCTAATTAATCAATCATCATTATAGGTAGCTGCATTAAATCAATAAAAAGTCATCACTCTCTACCCTCCGATATAATCAATCATCTGTTACAGGCAACAACTAAGATAACAACATAAATCATCTTTAAAGAAAAATCCGTTGACCCACCTTCCTGTCAGAACATCAGTTTGTGAGACATCAATATAGAGTTAGGATTCAAGCTCAAAACACGAACAACATTTTTAAATCAACTAAAAGATAAAAAATTGGATTTATGATTTATGATTTATTTAACCTGGTTTGCGAGCCAACGAGCCAAATCTTATCTAGCACAAACTCAAGCAAGTATAACAAATGAACTTTAGTCTGAGCTCAAATTCGATAATCTCGACTTACAAGATCGTTAATAATAAGACGAGTTCAAGCCCGCTCAGTTCATTTACACCTATCCTTCAAACATCCTTAAGAACCTTTCAAACATGAGTCACACAATGTGCATTTATAGTGAGATCTCATAATATAGAGTAAATCTATAGCCAGTTGGAAAAAAAACATTCAATGTGGAGGGCATTCACCCACGCTGACAGTTAAGTCCTTGACTTGAAGGAAGAAGGAAATACAGAAAAAAAAATTTAAAATCATACCGAATTTAATATATGAACGGTCTTGGCTTGCATCAAATTCTAAGAAGAATTGTTCAATCCTGAAAAGTAAGAAGAATTGTTCAATCACATATACTGGACTTCAGCTGTCTGATTTTTCTATGATGAACTCGGAAGATTCAAAGTACTTTATGACTAATGAGCATGGAGATATTGCTGCCATGGGGATCAGTATTCTTGTTTTCTAATTTAGGTCTGGTTTGGGATGGCTTTCTTACTGCTTCTCAAAACGTCTTTTTATTATAAAAATTAAATTTTTTTACTAAAAAAACTATTTTAATAAGCATAAAAAAAGTTGTCCCAAACAAAACCTTAGTTTGCCCCGAAAAAAAATTCAATGAGATAAAGAATGGTTGCCTCCATTTGTTCCTTTTATAAAGAAAAGAAGCATTACTTTTAATGAAATCAAAGATTGGAAACAAGTAGGAAGGCTATTTGTTGCGGGCTAGAATATATGCGACGATAGAGTTAAAATTCTGTGTCTTAGCTTTGTGCGAATACCCATCTCACACATAGAGAGCACAAGATGTTTTTACGTGGAAAATCCTGGAAATGGGAAAAACCACGGGGCCTGGCCCAGTTTGAAATGATTCCACTAGTGTTTGGGTAGATTACAATGGACTGACTCGTCCCTGAGGGCGATCAGATTATAAATGTCAAACTTTTGGTTGAAATCTAGTAACAAATGGGGATGAAATTACAGGGTCACTTGGTGGACTGGCAGAAGTCTGGTGCTACTTGAAAATTTGGGCATCAGTTGGTAGCCTGGCGTTGGTTTGGCAAAACTTCAGCGTCGGGCGGTGGTCCAGCAGAAGTCCGGAGTTAAATGGTGGTTTGGTGGAACTCCGGGCATTAAGTGATGGTCTAGCAGAACTCTGGGTTTACTCCAGACGTCAAGCAGCGGTCCAGTAGAACTTTGGGTCTCAGGTGGTGGTCCGGTAGAACTTCAGGCCTTAGGTGGTGGTATGGCGGAACTCCGGGCCTCAGGTGGTGGTCAGATAAAAGTTTGAGCCTCAGGTAGTGGTAAGGCGAAGCTTAGGGCTTCAAGTGGTGGTCCGGCGGAGGTGAGGGCCTCAAATGATGGTAAGGCAGAATTCTGAGCCTCAGGTGGTGGTCCGGCAGAGCTCAGTGCCTCAAGTGGTGGTCCGGCTGAGCTCATGGCCTCAAGTGGAGGTCAGACAGAGCTCAGGGGATTCAAGCAGTGGTTCGGCGGAGGTGATGGCTTTAAGTGGTGGTCTAATGGAGGTGAGGGCCTCAAGTGATGGTCGGTGGAACAACGACATCAGGTGGTGGTCCGGCAGAACTCAGGCGGTTGTTGAGGAGGAGCAAGGAGGCAAGAGTGATCTCCGATCTCTCTCTTGAATCCTTTGGCTTGGGTCCCTTTTCAAGAGAAAAGGGGGCCTTATTTATAGATTTTTGTAGTGACATGACCCATAAATAGGTGGGAGATCAAGGGCAAATGGAGAGTGGTTGGATGGACGACCAATGTTGAATCCCTTGATCATGGACCGTTTGATAGACATTTGAATGTCTTAGTGATGTCGGAATTTGGTGATCTTGGGCTCGTTGGATTTGTCTCGTCGAGCCGCTCGATTCAACTATAAGCACGTTATGTTTGGAAACCGTTTGGTAATCCAAATTGTGGTTTCGAACCTTTCAACAACACTTCTAACCCTTGATTTGGACCAATTTGGGCTCAGATTGGGTTGGATTTGGTGTTGTTGGGTTCGTATTCTTGAGACATTCAGTTTGATTATAAGTTTGTTGAAATCGGAGTTCGAATTATCCCAATTTTAATTACGGAAGTTTCCAACTTGATTTTGCATCGAGATTCATGCCCGATCATGATAATTTTTTTGATGACGTATCACAATTTATTTGTTGACCAAGTATACACCTACTCGAATTGCAACATGCTTACTATTGCATACACTTGGAGGGAAAAAAAAAACTCTTACATGTTATACCTGCTGTGTTAGGTTGTTCTCCATTGAAAGTTTCTTATTGTAGACCGACTTTTTCATTTGCTGCTTGCGTTAATCACTTTCATTTCCACGTCAAGATCACTAGTAAGGCGAGCTAGATTTCTCTTTCAACCTCTGCTGTGTTTAAATTTGCAGAAATGTCATCGATCAACTGCAGCTTTGCCGCTTTGGTGAAGACAATATCGCATGAGGAAAAAATTTTGGGAGGTCGGAAGGACTGTAGTCGGCGGGCGACGTAAGTCAGAAGGACTGTAGTTGGCGAGCGACGCAAGTCTAAAGGACCGTAGTTGTCAGACGACAGAGGTCGGAAGGACTGTAGTCGGCGGTCGACATAAGTCTGAAGGACCATAGTCGGCGGGCGATGGAGGTTGGAAGGATTGTAGTCTGATGACGGAGGTCAGAAAGACAGCGTCTGGTAGAAGTCCATAAATGAGCAGAAATCCAACATCAGATAGATGTCTGGTGAAAGTCCGACAATTGGTAGAAGTCCAGCGTCATGTAGAAATTTGGCGAAGAGCGGAGGTTTGACGTCGGATAGAAGTCGGACGTCAGTTGGTGGCCGAGGAGAACTCCGACGTTAGATGATATTCGGGGAGAACTCCGATGTTACTTGGAGTGAAAATCCGACATTAATTGGAAGTCGGGTGAAATTCCTACGTCCCTTTGAGGTAGGGCAGAATTCCCACATCACTTTGAGGTCGGGCAGAACTCCGGCGTTGTTCGAAAGTCCGGCAGAATTTCGGTGTCGGGTAGAACTATGGCGGTGGTCGAGGAGGAGTTATTCCCTCCTATCCTTCTCTTCTTTGCTTCTTGCTTGGATCACCTCTCATGAGAAATGAGGGGTCTATTTATAAATTTTATGGAGTGGCATGACCCGTAAATAGATGAGAGATTAGGGGCAAATATGGAGTGGTTCGGATGAACAGTCGATATTGAATCATTCGATTATGAATCGTTTATCAGATATTTGAAGGTCTTAATGACTTCAGAATTCGACGATCTTGGTCTCGTTGGATTCGTCTCGTCGAGCCACTCGATTCGACTATAAGCTCGTCAAGTTCGAAGACCGTTTGTTAACACAAATTGTGGTACGAACTTTCCAATAGTGCTTCAGGTCCTTGATTTGGACTCATTTGTGCTCGGATTGAGTCGAATTTCATGCCGTTGGGTTTGTATTTCCGAGACGCTCAGTTTGACTGTAAGTTTGTTGAAATTGGAGTTTAGGTGATCCCATATTTAATTTTTGAAGTTTCCTGCTCGATTTTGTCTTGAGATTCGTGCTCGATCAAGATAATTTTTTTGATGACATATCAAGAGAGAAACTAGTTATCATAGTCAATGCTATAATCAGTTTGAATTGTAACATTTGTTCTAATAATTCCTGCCATAGTCAATAATCTATATGTTTCAATTGAACCTTTATGACCAAATGGACCAATGTAAGCTACACTTGTAGTGTGTTATCACGTCTACTTGTCCAGGATGAATAATTGTTGCTATCCTCTCACTTCAACAACTCGCTATTAGTACCCCATCGCATTATCAGCATAGTTTCCTGGATCATAATCATTACAAAGCTATGAATCAATGCACCATGTTCCACTATAAAAACTTCATCGGCCAATCTTTAAAGGGTTATTGATTATAATTAGCCTACTTATAAGAAGTCCATAATTACTATTAATGTAGTCAACATCAATAACAACACTTCGAGGAATTTTCTCTGCCTTTCTTATCAGTCATTACTCCAAACTCTATGATTGACAAATTCCTTTTAAAAAAAGATAGTATTTCTATAGTCTAATTGTCTAAAGTAATATTTTATATATCATCTCTATTAATAAAACTTGAATGTAGCCTTCTATTATATGTTCTTCTCTCAATTATAATTAACTTTTATTATCTCTTCTCTTTTTGGTACTCACGAGAAATCTCTCACACTATTGAAAACTATTGAAAACCTCTCAAATTGTATCTTATTTATAAATACAATGGATGTTTCCTGTCGGTTGCTCTAACAATCGGTGTAACTCTATGAGCCAAACTACTATAAATCCATTTATGTGCTTCCTCATAGAGTAATCTCGGCATGATACTTTTTTTTTTCTTTTTTTTTTTTGTTATTTTTATTCTACCTTTCAAATGTATGCCCACATACAGAATCCTCTTAGAAAATAATATTTCATCGTTTATCATAGATGATTACCCATATAAAGGCACCATGTTTGTTAATCCAAAGTGAAATACCTGTTTTTCCTCAGTTTGACTATAAGATCGCTGAAATCGGAGTTCATATGCTCCCGAAATTAATTTTTGAAGTTTCCGAACTGATTTTGCCTCGAGATTCGTGCCCAATCAAGATTATTTTGTGATGACGTATCAATAGTAAAACATAAACAATTTTTTACTATAAAAATTTTAATTTTTATACTAAAAAAATTATTTTGAGAAATAGTAAAAAAAATCGTCCCAAATGAAGATTTAATCATTTTCTCTACTCCATCACTTAATTAAATAATTATATTTAAAAGATTGATTAAATTTAGTTAGTTCATTTTTGCATGAAATTTTACTTGACATAATTAGAATAAAACTTTACTTCGATGAATGTGAACATCAATAATTTAAAACTTTATAATTTATTTTTAAATCAATATAATATAAGTTATTTTATATGTTGCTTATCTCTTAAAAAGATATTCAAGAATTTTATTGTGCAAAGAGCATTGTGACACAAATTTTTTCATGCTAGGACTTTGAATTTTGATACAGCTTTGTTGAACCGCAGCTAATAATTTATAAATCAAACGACATTGATTGGTCAATCGGATGAAAAGTTTCAATTTTTCGATAATGGATACTCCAAATGAATCGGAAAAGTCGGTTCTTTTTTTTGGTGAGGAGTTTGTTTAGATTCATAGTCGCGGGTTAATTGCCGGCTCTACAACGCGTCTACAGGCCGCTCCTTCCCCCCCAAATTGCTTTCGTCCTCTCCGCCTCTCACGCTGACTCGCTCTCCCCCTATCTCTTAATTAGAAAATGGAAGACGACCTCTTTCCCCTGTTTTCATTCCATCTCTCGTCCTCTCTCCATCAACTCCGCGCGAGGAATTGATTTGCAAGGCGACGAATCTCGATCTGTCGCGGTCATCTTCCACCATCCGTTGCACGTTTACTGTACTCTCTTTCTCTACATCTGTATCTTATACTCCGAATTCACTCCATTTTTCTTAATCAACAAATGAAATTGCCCTTTTTTGTTTTTACGATTTTTTTTGGTTGTATTTTTATTGATTTTTCCAGCCTTTTTCATCGGGTGCATTCATTGATGTTGATTGCTGATTTTTTCTTCAAGGTTCGATTTTTTAGTGATCTTGCTGAAATTTTGGCATAAAGATGGAGTTTTTTTTTTTTTGTCGTAATATGAGGATATATAAGCTGTTCATATATGGATTTGGAAGAACAGTGAGTATCAGACCTTGTGGCACTTATTTCTCGCTGTCTTTTAGAGGAGTGGTAAATTGTTTGAGTCCTACGAAAGAAAGTAATAACTTATTTCTAGAAAGTTTTGTGAGCTATTTAATAGCTATATGCTGCATTTCCCTTATAACCTAATCAAGCTTTGGTTCCTTGAGATCTATATCCATGTACGTAGAGAGTCATTCTTTTGGAATGTTTGCCTGTTGAGAAAAAAATTGGATTATCTTCTCTCCTTTATAGATAGACATTTGGATGACTGCTATTACTTTTTTAATGGTAATGCTGCTTAAATTAGTTTGGTTAGTGTTGTATTTTTAAAAGTTCAGTGAGAAGAGCATGAGGAAATGATTTCAGCTGATCATGCTCATGCACCTTTATCATGATTCTATCACTCTGAGGCAAATTTATGTTTTTGATCATATAATTAATTATGTGAAATTTTGAAGTGATGATTTAGGTTTCCTTTATTAGAATTCTTCTTTTAAATGACTATACTAGTTTTAATGGCTGAGCCATTGGAGTCATTGTTGAATTAGATCACCATTGCAATGAATATGGAATTGAAAAAAAATGCAAGCAAATCTATGGTAAGTGTTAGACTAACTCAATCTTGTTCGATGTTTGGTGTTATATGTGTTACACACGATTCAAAAGTGCTTGCACATAATCTAAATGCAATGGAATATTCTTCATGAGAATTGAAGAGATCGGATAGCCATTGCCGAACTCAAATGATCATATTGTGTGTAGATAAGGAGAACGGTTTTGAAGAGCCTAAGAAATAACATGAACATGGCATACATCCTTTGTCAGTTGGTATGTAAATGCTTCGATTTATGTTAAGGAATCTCTCTCTTAGGTGGTGCATTTAAGAGACTAGGTTTCGTGGTTTTCTTGTCTTTATATGTCCTTCATGAGAAGGAAGCTAATATGCCATCCCTATTAGGATTTTAGTGTTTGCACAAAAAAACGTACTCTTCTATAAGGGTTGATCTCTTTCTTTATTAAGGCCATTCTTGGATTGACATATATGCAGTAGTTGGACTATTTCAATGTTGATGAGCAAAAATAGCTAGGGCTTTGGCAAGAATAAGAGGGTACTTTGTGAGAGTTATGCTAAACTCAAACTTAAAACTGAAATTAAATGCTCAACTCAAACTTGAAACTGAAATTAAATGCTCAACTTAAACTAGACTTGACTCTAAATTGAAATAATTTCAAGCCGAGTTAATTAGAAATGAGTAGATGTCGAGTTGACTCTAAATCTATTTCAACTAGGTATATACATAAACTTAAATACTATACTATATATTATGCATATATTATATTATATAAATTATATTTATATAATAACATATTTTGAGTTAGATTAAGAGTCGTCTCAAATTATGTTTAAGCAGGCAAATATTGATTTCAAATTTGGAGTTGAGCTTAAAATTGACGTGCAAATTAAAGTTGGAATAATCTCCACTTTTAGGAGAACTAGAGAAATACTAAAAAATTCATGAAAAAATCATAGATATGAAATTTGGGTTACAACAACTATAACAATAACAACATCAATCCTTTATCCCAGTGCGTGGAGTCAACTACATGAATTTTTTTTTCTCCATTGTGTGTTGTTAAAAGTCAATTTTTTATTTAAATCTAATAAAAAAAGATCTATCTTTATCTTTCTTAACATATGCTAATTCTAATACATCTATTCTCCATCAGAAGGCCGATATTTTATGTGACCAAACCATCTAAGGCGACTCTCTCTAATCTTATCTTCCACTGAAGCTACTCCAATCTTTTCACGTATATGCTCGTTTCACATTCTATCTCTAAGAGTAAATCCACTCATCAACATAAGCATCCTTATCTATGTAACACTTAACTTAATTGTATGCTTTTCTTTTAATGACCAACATTCTTCACAATAAAGAATTGCAGGTCTCACCACCATCTTATATAATTTTCCCTTAAGTTTGAGGGGTACTTTTCTATTACAAAATAAGCTCGATGCATTCCTCCACATCAACCATCCAACTTGAATTATAGTAATAATATCCCCATCTATTTCACCATTGCTCTGGAAAATAGATCCGAGATATCTAAAACGTGCACTCTTATTAATGACTTGATCACCCAAAGTCATAATCCATTAGATCTATTACTTCTAAAATTACGCTTCATTTATACGGTTGTAGATCTACTCAAACAAAAGTCTTTAGACTCTAAGGTTGACCTTCATAATTTAAGTTTACCTTCAACTCCCTCTCTAGTCTTATCAATAAGAATAATATCATTAGAAAAAAACATAGATCAGGGTACATCCTCCTTCAAATGTCTAGTAAGAACATCCATGACTAAAACAAAATGATATGGTCTTAAAGTTGATCCTTGATGTAATCTAACTGAAATAGGAAAATTCTTGGTCCAATCTCCTTTCGTTTGAACACAAGTAACAGATCCTGCATACATATCCTTAATGACTTGAGTATAAGCATTATTAACCCCTTTCTTTTCTAAAACTCTCCATAGCATTTATATTGGAACTTTATCATAAGCTTTCTCTAACTCAATAAAGGTTGCTTGTGGAAATTTGGGTTAGGGTGAAGAAATTTAAATTCTCATATGAGCATGGGTGAGAGAGAGAGAATGAGTTGTTGAGTCTAAAATGGCTCCAAAGTCATAACAATAGAGATTGAGAGTGATCATGCAAGCATAGTAGGGGAGCAAGTTTGGGTGTCCTTATGTAAGAACTGTTGATGGCATTAGAGCGTGAATTCAAGAAGCTCTTTGAGCTAGTGAAGTTGTAAGTTGGACATAGACAAGAAGGATCATCTAAGGAGTCTTCTTGGATGGACACAACTAGTTTCGATGGCTTGTGAGAGAAAGTATCTCTCTTTCTCTCACTTGATTATTTCACCTTTGTGAACTTCAGTTTCTGTATGTGAGATTTCCTTTTGGGCTTCTTTTTGGTTGGAATGTTTTTTTGTTGGGTTGGAATGTGGGTATACTTGAGATTTGAAATTAGGGTTGGTGAGTGTTCATTCATTTTGTACACCATATTTGTGGTATCTTTGATTGTGGATCGGATGCTCTCTCATTTTTCATGGATGTAGGTTTGGTCAAAGATAAAAACATAAAATTGGCATATTTTGTTCCTTGCATTTGTCTCCCTTTGTTTTAATTTTTGGTATTTCGTATTTGATCTTGATTGATGGTTCCACTTTTAGTCATTTGGCGCTCCAGTTAGAACACCATCCTATTGTAATTTATGTCCATTTAAATCACCACAAGTAGTTGCTTGTCTAAGTTTATGTATCTCTTTTCAAAACCATTTTTTCATGTTATTTCTAATTCAATGTGAAGAGAATAAGTACTAACCAAATTAATAATATCATCATCATCAACATTAGCCTTATCCCAACTATTTTAGTTGGCTTTTTGAATCCTCTTTTCCCATTCCATTCATGGTAAACCTAATTCTTAATGTCGTCACTGATAATAACAATAACACATCATCCTGATTAAAAAAAAATTAAAACAGGTTCTGTGTCATACATCCTTACAATAAGATTGTCCTAAGAATATTATTCTCATTAACGATAGCTTTTGAACTCATATTTAACCAAAGCTTCATTCAGGACAGCTTTTTTGTTGCAAAAATTTCTTGAATTAAAAATTTTTGTACTTCAAAGCCATTTTAAAAAGTAATAAGAAAGCCATCCCAAATGAAGCCTAAAGCTATTTTCAGCCAACTAACCTAACATAGCCTTTGGTATTCCCAAAGTTAATTTTGAAATCTCATTTTCTTGGTTATTCTAGCATTATTACCTCTTTCATTTGGTAAGTTCCAATTTGTCTCTTTTACCTGCACATTTTTGAACAATTATAATTTATATCTTTCACTAGCGTTGGCCTTGGACGCTCCCAAAATCTCCTTAGATTCCTTGATAATATAATTTTCATTCTAGCCCTTGTGCTGGATCAACTTATAAGTTCAAATATGCTGCTTTTACCAACTCGTTTGTGAAGGGTGATATTTTGTCTTCTTTCAAGTTGTTCTTATTCTATATTATGCATGCCTTTTGTTTACTTTTTTTTTTTACTGCTATTGTATTTATTCATAAGTAGCATTTTTGCTATTCTGTTACACATTCACCTCGAATTAACTTACAATTTTAAACTGTTCATATCGATGTGATTCATATCGAGTAGATTCCAAAGAAAGAATGCACTGATTGAGTATTACTGTACTTTTATCTTGAACCTATATTATGCCTCTGCCAACTGACTCATGTCATGGAATTTGGCCTGCCATGGTGTATTTTACTTGTATCTTGTTGTATTGGGTAGATCCATCACGAAATTGCGGAGGTATTGCTCTAATCTTTTGTTGGTAACTTTTGTTTGCCCATCAAATTTTGGATGATAAGAACTACTTGTTTCAAAATAGTTCCATTGAGTTGAAATAATTCCTATAATTCCTTCCAAACTAAGCTCATGAAAACAGGTTCTCGATCTGACAATTGTTTTTGGAATGCTATGTAATTTACAGATATCTGAAATGAATATGGCTTCCATTTAGAGGCTGAAAAATTGCTATAGAGGAATGAAAATTGAGCATATTTTGATAGCAGATCAATGACTATCATAACGGGAAAATGACCAAAATGATTTTCATCTATATTAAATGATCATTTTGGTCCCTCAAGTCCTTAAAAAGGAATCAAAATAGTCTCATGGTAGGACTATTTTGATTCCTCTTTAAAGAGTTGAGAGTTGAGGGACTAAAATGATCCTTTAATATAATTGAGAACCATTTTGATCCTTTTCTTCTGCCATAATTGTTGTCTTTCCCCGAAGTTTTGGCAAACCTATAATGAAGTTTGTGGCTATCTCTTTCCACATCACCGGTAGAATTGACAATGGTTGCAATAATACAACTAGCTGTTGATTATGATATTTTTCTTGTTGGCAAAATGGACTTGTATTCACAAAGTGTCTGATGTTGCTTTTCATCTTGGGCTAATAGAATTGAGTCATAATATTAGTCTTAGTTCTCTTTATTCGACCATGACCCCCTATGGCTGTTGTAAAGTTCCCCTATAATTGAATTTTGCGTGTTGAATTTTCTGATATTACTATTCTATCTTTATAAAATATTAATCTATCATGAATATGGCAAGAAAAAACTTATCTGGCTCATTGCCAATATTCCACAAAAGATTTTAGTCTGACTAAGTCTGAACTTTTGTTCTTATTTTTGTTTGCCTTTTTGTTAATGTCGGTCTCATGTCACTGTAGCTACTTGTGTTGATGGGTTTAATGTGCAGGACTTGAGACAAAGGAGTATTCATAAGATAATAGAGTAAATGAAGATTGAAGGTATCAGAAAATGTTTGGTGTTTTCCCTTAGATATAGTTGGAGATCCATTCGTCAGTATCCGTTGGTATCAGCCTTTCTGCTTTTTGTGCTGTTTCTATACATCTATTTGCCGTCCATCTTTTCTTTCATTGTCTACTCCTCTCCTGTGATTGCCTGCACCGCTCTTCTTCTTGGAGCTCTTTTAGTTTATGGGGAACCTGAAGATGTAAAGAGTGTTGTGGATCTCTCTGTGAAAGTTGCTGAAACAGAGGAGAGATCTAGGGACTTTGATGTTTTGAAGAAGGGTGAGAGATACATCTCAGAGGTGAATGCTAAAAAAAGACAACCGACGAATGTGACAAAGGAAGATGATGGGGATGGTGATCGAAAGGATAGCATGGACTTGGCTGCTAGCTCTTCAAGCAAAATTGCTGAAAAGGAAGTACAAACTGAGAAAACATTGACAAATGAGGTGGGGGCTCGTGATCTTGAATTTATTGAGAAGGAATTATTTTCTATTGAAAGTTTAGCTTATCATGAACAAGGAATTGCTGAAGGCTTGAAGGTGGAAACTGAACAGCCTTTGGACAATCAATTTGATTCTTCTCTTGGTTCTCCTTGGCTGGACGTTAACAACCATGACGTTTCTTCTGACTCTGAATCTGATGAATCTGATGAATCTGATGGAGAAGAGAGTTTATCTCCTGATACATCTATGACAGATATTGTTCCCATTATTGATGAGCTTCATCCTCTTCTAGAGTCTGCAAATCTACAGCCAGCTCATAGATCCATTGATACATCTGATGCTACATCAAGGGCTTCTTCTCCTGAGCGTGAATTTGATGATGCTAGTGCAGAGGAGGAAACTGAAAACCAAGCAGATGAAGAAGATGAAGAGGCACAAGAGGAGAAGGATAATAATGAAGCTGTTGTGAAATGGACTGCAGATGATCAGAAGAATCTCTTGGATCTCGGGAGTTCTGAGCTTGAAAGGAATCAAAGGTTAGAGAACTTGATTGCAAAACGAAGAGCAAAGAAGCTGCAAAGATTTCAAACTGACAAAAACCTTATTGATCTAGATACTGAACCTTTGCCATTTTTGGAGGATATTTCAAGATTAAATGTTCAAGTTCCAGCAATTTCTGCACCAAGAAGTAATCCTTTTGATCTGCCCTTTGATTCTGAGGAAAGTTTGGGACAGCCAATTCCAGGGTCAGCTCCTTCAGTTTTGCTTCCCAGAAGAAATCCTTTTGATCTTCCCTATTATCAAAATGAAGAAAGTAGCAACGTCACTGGTGAAAACCCTAGGCCGTATGATGCATCATTTTCTCAGAGGGATACCTTAACCAGGAGAATTGATAGGTTAAATCTTGGAGCAGTTTCAGATGACGCTAGTCAAGAGAAGAGTAAGCCCAAATTGAAGCCTTA
The DNA here is from genome assembly GCF_001605985.2 of Dendrobium catenatum. Classification (NCBI taxonomy): domain Eukaryota; kingdom Viridiplantae; phylum Streptophyta; class Magnoliopsida; order Asparagales; family Orchidaceae; genus Dendrobium; species Dendrobium catenatum. Next base: position 3,339,162 of record NW_021319004.1, on the reverse strand, counting down.
TTTTGTTCCAGAGAAAATGAGTGAGCCAAATTTTGCATCTTTCGAGAGTCAATTATGTGAGGAGAGTGATTCAGAGGGGAGCTCAGCTTCTGAATCAGACTCTGCTTCAGCTGTTTTCAATCAGGATCATGAGTTATCGAAATATGAAACACATCAACAAGTGTCATATGTGAACCAAGATGTCGACTTTGTTGAACAGGAAATTGATTCATCGTTTGAAGTTGGTTCTGCAAATCTTGAGCAAGAAGACAATGGAGCAGATGCAGGTATTCCAATTTCCACTTATTTTGTTATTCTCTCTCAATGCAGAATCATTTCTTATTTGTTGCGTTTGCAGTGGAAGAAGAAATTGGAGACTTGGAATCTAGTTCACCTGTTTCAAGTGCAGCAAACTTAGAAGTGATTGATGAGAGGTATGATGGATCAAGTTCTTCCTCTTGTTCTGAAGATGTTAGAGGTACTGAAACAAGCATTCATATAGAACCGATTAATTCAGCACACATGGTGGGTGACTCCCAGAGAAGTTTTGATCCCACTCTATCAGTTGTTAAACCTGATCTTCCGGGTGACGGAGCTGAGGTAATTCGCGACGATAGTCAAGTAGGTGAAGCTGGTCTGTCAGGTAAAGGAGTTGGGGGAGGAGCTGATGATAGGCAAATAGCTGATCCAGTTTATGATTCTAGTCCCAATGCAAAGTCTTCCTCTCACATTGCATCACTAGAAGCTTTATTTTCTAACATTAAAGGTTAATTTAAATAGAACACTGGTTAATCAACACTTTAGGCTTGTAGCTTTCATTGTAGCAGATGATGTAGATTTTCATTTCTCCAGGTAAAGAAGGCTTCAGTACTGGACCTTCATTGGCATCTGATCTGCAAGCAAACTTACATGAAGTGTTTTCAACTCCAAAGGCCTTTGAGCACGGTACAACTTCAGAGGAAGGGGATTTCATGCTTGTCAGAGAAAGTATACCTCCTGTATCACAAAACTACAGCGATCAATTTGTAAGTGACCAAGAAATAGTAGTGGATAAAGTAAAAGGTCTTAATGAGGTATCTGATGAGGCCAATGCTAATCTTAGAGAGATTAAAAGTGTTAGTGAAGTGTCTGATTCGGGCATAAACTTGGCTGAAAACTTTCATGTGGAAGACTTGTCAGATGGTGAAAATGGTGAGTTACAACCAAAACTTGACCAGCAATCAGTCATGGAACAACCTTTACCACTTGGATCAGATGCTGGCTCTTCTGTTCCATTTGATGGAAACTTGGAGATGAAAAATGATAAGTTGCACATTCCTGAACCATCTGTTATCGATACAAAAAGCCCTGCCCAGCAATCAAGTCAAAAAATCGCAGCCTCCTGCACATCAGGGTCAACTTTTGATAACTCTGAAGCTCTTGGAGACTCCCCAAAGTCATCAAATTCCATAGATGAGCTTGGACACCCTGAGTATGAAGCTAATAAAAAGCAGCCTGAAGCAGATTAGCTTGCTTGTTTGAAGAATTGTTTCTAAAGGAAAGGAAATTTGCGTACAAGTGGAGAAACAAATAGAGGGAAAGCTGATGTTTTATAGTCTAATGATATCATTATATAGGTATATCCAGCCCCATCAGTATTGAGGCTTTGTTTGGGACAGCTTTCGTACTACTTCTTAAAATAGCTTTTTAGTATAAAAATTTCTAATTCAAGAACTTTTTTTAACTGGAAAGTTGTTTTAGAAAGCAACAAAAAAAGCTGCCCCAAACAAAGCCTGAGTCTGAAAATCCCTGTTCATTCTACATCCAAGTTCTACAAACCATTCTGAATGATATAGCATCTTATAGTAGCCCTTTGGAGCAAATGAGATCACTATTGCCTGTCTTTGTTTACCTTTTGTTATTATATGACAAAGGGTTGATAACATTCTTATCCTACATCATTGAGATTTATGTTGCTCAGTTACTTTCCGGATGGAATTTGCATTGAAAATCTGCATTTTTTGTGGCAGAAATTACAGTTTTAAGTGGACATTGTGTACAGAGAATTTCTGCACTTTAGCTTATTATTTGCGTTATGGTACATGAGATGATGAGAATGTTGATGGTTCTGTCTTCATAAAAGTGTCCAGATTGAAGCTATTCTGCTAACAAGGCTTCGTTTGGGACAGCTTTCATATTGTTTTATAAAATAGAGTTTTAGTGCACAATTTTTTTTTTAAAAATTGTACTAAAATCATATTTTATAAAATAGTAAAAAAATTATTCCAAACGAAACCTAAATATCATATATTTTTATTGTTTTCCACCACAATAGATAGTACTCGTTTGTTTGTGGTACAAGTGATAAATGCACCGAAATTCACTTTACCTTATGTTAGAAATCTGCCCTCCCTACATTTGGTTAATGAGGAAGAAAGAGCTTTGGATATCAATTAAAAGATCTCGTATGCGAGTCTTGTGTATGTGATGTGTATGAATTTATCTTAATTGGCTTACATACATGGAAGATATTCAGAATGTTCCAACCTTGAGGCCAGTAGATCTGTTGAGTTTAAAGTCCATTTTATAAATGATTGGTTTCCTTCATGGATGTGATGCCCAAATTTTAACTTTTTCATAAAAAGATTTTCATTAGAATATTTTGACTCAAATTTGATGAATTTAAAATTTTTTTTGAGACTATTTTTTGTTGATTTATAAAATTACAGTAGAAAAAATTATTATTTGTAAAAAATAATTTTTGATGCAAATTTTTTAAAATTAATGAAAAAGTAACGGTCTAATAAAAAATCTTAGTTGTAGTCTGAAAAAGTAAGAAAATTATCTTAAACTAAGTCTAAATTTAAAATTAAGTGCGATATAAAAGAGTGATTGATTAGCTATATGTTATATTTATTTTAAAGATAATTTAGTTGTTCGAAAATCTCTCCTTTTAAATTTGCTTAGTATGCAATCTAAACTGTCAACAGAAAGGCAAATTATTGGGTCAGGTGACCGAACGCATAGATGGGTCCGGATATTAATAAAATATTATTTTAAAATTAGCGCAACTAAAGCGCAGGTAAAGCGCAACTAAAGCGCAAGTCAAAAAGCGCAATCAAAGCGCAAAGCGCAACCAAAGCGCAACTAAATCGCAAGTCAAAAAGCGCAACTAAAGCGCAAGGTGATGCGGCAAATTTTTATTGGATGTCCGAACTTATTTTCCGCCTCCGATCACCTGACCCAATAATTTGCCCAACAGAAAAGGGGTAATTTCGTAATTGTGAGAGAAGGTTAAATTTGTTTTTTTAAGGAGTTCATGTAGAGAGAAAAAGAGGCAATAATTATAATTTAAGAACATAACAAATTAATTTTAATTATTTTGATTATATATTTTGGTTAGAATGATTTTTAAATTTTTTAAAAATTTAATAAAATATAAATTATTTATGTATTAAACATTCTAACATAAATTTTTTGGGTACTATGGCCGAGGTTGCAAATTCCTCTGTTTTTTAGGAGCTGATTCTCTACAAAAGTATTTAATTGTAGGATTTATTAAATCCTCTAAATACAAAATTAATAAATTTTATTAGGTTTAAAATCTGAAAATTATTTGATATTATAACTATTTATTTTGCTAAATTAAATAAATTATTTGAAAATTTGTTTCAAGATTCAAGATTTATATGAGTTTTTTTAATAATTAAGTTATATAAATACTATATTTAATAAATCTTGAATTAAGCCAATAATATAATAAAATGCAAAAATGTTAGAATTAAAAAATTTTAAAAATTTAATCTGCGGAATTTAAGATAAATCTTACTTGAATCCGATGCCCTCACCATGCTCCGCCGCCGCCGAGGCATTCGTAGCGTAGGAAAGGCCTGGAGGCGGCATCTCTCTTTCAAAATCCATTTACTCGTCAATATTGCTTTGCTTTGATCGCAGAGATTAGAATCTCGGTGTCGAAGCGCGAATTATAGGTTTGATAAGGTCACGATTTTGCTCGAAATGGGCGGCGCAGAAAGCGAAGGGCAGAGGGAAAACCTCGACGCTATTCGTTCCGTCGTCTTTAAAGAATCCGAAACCCTGGACGTGATGAGGTTTAAGAAGATCTCTGGCTATGATTTCAATCGCGGTGTTGATTTCAGACGGCTCATAGATTCCATGGTTTTCACTGGTTTCCAGGCATCGAACCTTGGAGACGCCGTCGAAGTCGTCAATCAGATGGTGAGTTTTCTTACTCTTGTCTACTATTCGGAATTCTCAGAGGTCATCTTTTTTATCAATGATGTTGTCGTAAGTTTTTTTTTTTTGGTTAAAATGTATTTTCCCATGCTGATCATACTGAAGTTAGATTGGAGGCTTTCCCATGAGAAACCAACAGAAGATTGCACTGAAGAAGAGTTGGATCCTGCATACAGAGAGTCTGTCAGATGCAAAATCTTTCTGGGCTTTACATCGAATCTAGTTTCATCAGGTGTTCGGGATATCATCCGGTTTCTTGTGGAGCATAGAATGGTTAGTAATCTGGAAGCAATATTTGTGTTAGTAGACTTCAAAGAATTGATTTTTTTAATCTAGTATTTGTTGTTAATGCATTATGATATAAGTTTAATCATATTGAATCTTTCGGTTTTGATATGCTTAATAGAGAATGTGATTCATGTTTATGCTTGTTAGTGTTGGTAAATTTGATGCATTTTTTAAAAAAATTGTCACCTTTTTTATTGATTTGTCCTATGGATTGTATGTTTGTATGGATTAACCAAATAGGCAAACAGATGATTTGTGTAAACTCTCTTTAAAAAGTGATTAGTGCTCTTTCACCCATTATTATTATTATTTGGTCCTCTTAACTCAGTTAAATCTATAGATCTTTGGAGGGGAGGGGTGTTTGATATATCAAAGTTGGTCAGATTTGCTCAGTTTTTCCTGATAGGATCAATGAGTATGTTTATTTTCCAAATTCCCAATCCAGGCTTTGAACGTTTACTATTGCCTTTATTATGGGTTCAAAAACCACTGCTGCAACATTCTGTAGTAATTGTTATGTGACTATCTATAAATTCACCAAGCACACTTATTCCTTTTTATCCCAATTCACCAAGCAACAAATTCACCTAATTTTCATTTCATATCAGCTTAGCAAAGCATTTTAGAGTTTCCAACTGTTCTTCCGTATCTTGCAAAGCTGCTGAATGAATAGAAGTACCTACTTCGATTGGAATGTCTTCTTACATATCAGTGCTACTTCATTGGACATTAATGGATGTTTAATAATTTCATCTTCATTATCCTAATGAAGTATATTAACTTAATAATAATGAGAGCAATGTATCTTCTTTTCATAGTTTGTTAGTTTTACTGAGTTCTTGAGTTTAAACTGGTTTAACTGACACTTTCAGGTGGATGTTGTGGTTACAACTGCTGGTGGCATAGAAGAGGACCTTATAAAGTGTCTTGCACCGACATACAGAGGTGATTTTTCTTTACCTGGGGCGTATCTTCGCTCTAAAGGATTGAATCGAATTGGGAACCTGTTGGTTCCTAATGATAATTACTGCAAATTTGAGAATTGGATCAATCCAATTCTTGACCAAATGCTAGAAGAACAATTGATGAAGGTACTTATTGTAGTATTATTTTTAAAATTTTAATGCTAAAAATTGGATGTGTCATAAAACTGAGAATGATAAAATGTGGAATATGTATGCCAGAAAACTTCTTGAATTAGTACCTGTTCAAGGTTAGTTAAAAAAAAAAGACTTAGATGCTATGAGCATATGCATTAGAGTGAAATATATGCTTTTATAAGATTGGATGACATAGTCAATGAATGCACAAAAGGAAAAGTGTAGATTAAACATTTTTTTACTAGTTGTAAAGAAATACTTCTGTAATCTGCCATCAATATCTTTTGTGATGCTCAATTGAAATGAAGGGTGATCATCATGCCTATCCCAAAAAGTTGGTATAAGTTCATGTTGCTATTATTGTTGACAATGCTTATGATGATGATTGATAGTTTGATAGAAAAGGGTATTGTTTTGTTATGTAATTAAGTTTTTTACGATGCCTAATATTTTTCTCTTGTAATGCTCTAAGGAAATAATAAACTAATTATAAATGAAGTTTATTACTTTTTTTCTGACATCTTTTTATTAAGATAATGAAGTCTAGTTTATTCGTTACATGAGTGTTGTTTTAACAATATATACTTGATGATTTGTTGTTATATCTTGTAATTGAATATTCATTTGAGGGTCCACACAATTCAATGCTAGGCAAACATATATGTTGGAGAGTTCGGTTAGCTATTGCCATGCGTTAACAAGAAGTTATGAATTGGATCATTGTTAACATTGTTAGTCTTACCCTAATTATTTGCAATCAGCTTTAGTAATTGCTCTTTACCATTTTTTTCTTTTTGAAAGTTGCATGGTATTAACAGTGTTAAGTTTTTTTTTTCCCATAATTTTGAAGCATGTTATTTTTTCGTCTAACCTTTTATTAAATCCTTTAAAATTTTCAAAATGTCTAGCAAAGTCCATTATTTACCTAAGGAAGTGACGGCACAATCTATGGCAAGGTAGGAAATGGATGGCATTTGTATATATAGGTATATACGCGGAAGCACACATGCAAGCATGCTAAATGAATTGTTCCTTTTAATTGTGTATTCTATTGCAAATGTAACTTGTTTTCATCTCTTTTAGCTGCCCCTTTTTTCTTTTTACTTCTTGCTACCGATTAATTTATATGTGAAGATGGTAAATTTACCTGCAAGAACTCTAAGTTCTCTATTTCTATCAATATTTATGTGACGCTTGATGGATTGTTGATTATGTATAGTACCTTAATTTGATCAGAACATATCTTTACAATTTTATTGGTGGCTCTTATGTTGTTTTTTGTTCTGCTTGGTGGGCTGATATAAATTTTTCCGTCTAAGCATAGAGCATTTTCTCATCATTCATATAATGTCCTGGGTGTATCTTGGAATTCTTAAGGTAGATGGTTTTTCCTTTTTTATATAAAGAGATGTTTGTACTTTTTTTTTTAATTTTTTTTAATCTTTTTTTATTTTTATGATATACTATGTTTGAAATCATTACGGAGTATATGTGATGCTCAATATCTTATTTGGTTTCCGGGGAGCTATTTTATTTGGTTGCTTAAACAAGTTTTTCCTGCTTTTTCTGTGTGAAAAGTATAAATTCCAAGAATATTTATGATTTTTCATCTCTTGTTTTTTTTTGTCAAATGGCTATTTGATAAATTTAGCCACTCCTACATCTATTTCATGTATATCTATAGATCTTGACATGCTTAACTATGATATATTATTTTATGATCAAATCCTGTTACCTTAGGATCTTACTCCTACATTTAGGTTTTTATTTTTATCACATCACTTATATTGCTTGATGTCACAGAATGTGGATTGGACGCCGTCAAAAGTGATTTCGCGCTTGGGAAAAGAAATAAATGATGAAAGTTCGTACTTGTATTGGGCATATAAGGTAACTTTGATATCAATTTTAAATTCTGAGCTGCTTTTTTTTGCAACAGCCTAGCATATTCCCAGGCTTTGATTTGTGCGAATAAATTGTTTAACATTTCTTTTTATTTGAAAATTATTTCAACTTCTAGTAATGTTTTCATAGAACTATTTGGGGTTGGCTTTATAAATCCTCAATGCTCAACTGTTTTTACTAACAATTGCCTACGAGTTAAACTGATTTTCGTAATTCATTTTTAATAATGTTTAATAATGTAAACTTAGTTCTACTTCATATTCATCTAGCATTGATTATATGAGGAAAATGTCGAAGTTTCCCTTGAACTATTTATCGGGGATCATTTTGGTCCAAAATTATCTAATATGTCCAATTGATTTTTCGTACTCCTCAATTTGATACAAAGTAACCACTTGATTCCTCAATTCTGATTCAAAATAATCCAATAGAGAGAGTATTTTGGATCATATTTAAGGAATAAAAGGATTAAATTTGACTCAATAGATAGTAGGGACTAAAATTGTCCCATACAAATAGTTTAGGGACCATTTTGATTTGTTATCCTAATTGTATTTGCTTGTCTAATAGGCATATTTTCTACCCTTCATTGTACATGTACATGAACTGATTTTTTAAATATCTTATTTTTAATAAATATCACTCCAAATAATTCCTCTAATATAATTATTCATTAATGTATTTTTTCCAGTTTTACCACACATCCATCGTAACGTTTTAATTTCTGCCACACTCAGTTTGGATATCAATGATTTTTTTAGATCACAACATTCACATCCATACAACGCCATCAACCTAATTGTAATTGTATAAAATTTATCTTAAAACCTCCATAAAATTCCTCTTACTACACAAAATTCTTGAAACGCTTCTTCATTTTAACCATTCAGACTTAACCTTAGAATTATATCTTTATTTATATATCTATTTTTTTTAATAATAAATCCAAGATATTTAAACCTATCATATCTAGGTATCACCTTATCTCAATAATATTAAATGAGAATTATTAATATCAACGATCAATATTAAATTTATTTTTGGTATTGCTTGTGTAGTTTTGCAAAAGATATTTAAGAAAGATAGGCATTTAGTGCAAAAACGATGATGAAAGTGAACTGCAGACTCCTACCACAGGAGACAAAAAAAATTGTGTAATTTGATGAGATTAACTTGCTTACATCCACAAACACATTGAAATATTAACTTTATAATTGAGAAGGATAAATTTATATATATTTTCCAGACAACTTTTTAATTTGTATCAGAATAATAAAGAGTCAAGCTAGAGACTTGTTGGATAAGATATCAAAGAACTTTAAGTTGCATTTTTTATTTACAACAATAAGATATTTTCTATCACCATCGAACTTCCCCTCAGCACTGCCACGATAATATTGGCACCATCAGGTTGGCTTACCAACACTATTTTGTTTTCATACTTCAACCATGCTTGCTCAAGCTTGCACTGCATTGAGAGGGTTCACTATAACCACAAACACGAAAGCCTATCATTTTCTGGTTCTTCTGTCTTTTTCATTCTCTCTCCTCTTTTTTTTTTTTGCTGTTTTTTAACCTTCCCCTCTCCTTTGTCTCCCTTTCTTTTTCTATTCTCCTTTTTTTAATCCCGTGTCAATAGATGCAGCCTATGCATTAACTATCTTCCTTGAGAATTATTCTGGCCTTAATATTAATCAACTTCTCCTTTCATACGCACTTTATATTGTGTAAAATGGAGTTGAGCGAATGGGAAAAAAAAATTAAAGCATATTTTCATTTTGAAACTATTAATAGAACCACAACAAGATTTTGAACCTCTTATCCTACAATGTAATTTCGATAAAATAGTAAACTCATCTATTTTGAATTTGTACGTGTTTTGTAGAACAAAAGTTAGTCTCCACTAAAATTTAAAATTTTCTACCTGGAATTTAAAATTTAGATGGACTGACTTGTAAAAATTGGCATTGTATGATACCTTTCAATTTTCTTTGAAGGTTAACCGAGGTTTTATAAAACCCCAATTTTTTATAAATTGTCTTCCTCTATGGGATTGTTAGCCTGCTGTTTTACATCATTCTATTTTGTTCTATTTTGAGAATTGAGATACCATCTTCCTAATAAATATTTGATAAAACGATATTTAATTTGAATATGTTTTTTTCTTGGAATGGAATGTGTGTTCTTTCCTAGATCCGGAACATTTTAACGGTAATAAAATGACATTATCATTCCATTTTTTCCTTCACTCCATAAAAAAATGTTTAACCAAACAATTTCTTCTGCATCCCCAATATCTGCAACATATTTGCTTCTATGTAGATAAGGTCGCTATTCAAAAAGTGTCATGGGGAATGATTACTGTACATTAAAACTGAGCACTTCGATGCCGAAGCATTCTCAATTATGTTGGCTTTGTTGAATACATGAAGTTAGCTTCTAGATGCTACATTTTTGTTAGAAGCAACCAAGTCATCTAAAGTAGGAAAAAAAAATGTTGTGACTGCATCCAAATCTATATGAATACTGAGCTATGACCCCTCTATGTATGTAAAACCTCTCTTATAGGAATTTGGTTTTCCGATTCCTAAGCATATTGTTTTGTACAGCAACAATTATGTTACTATCTACATTGCCTACAATTGTGTTCCATGAATGAACCAAAATTATTGAGGTTGATTGTTTTTTTATTTGGACTACTGTGCTTTGTAAGACCCCCTAATGTCTCCAATTTAGAACTATTAGCAAAAGCTTTGAGTCCTCTACTCTTCTCTGTCGATTATTTGGAGCTAATTGATATATATGGTTCAACATGATGGGGAGTGTTAACATAGGAAGATTTTAAATTAGGAAGTTTCTTTATGTTTGGTGAGTGGCATATGTTTATTTAGGTACTTCTTACTTCTTAGAATATTATATTTATTCTTCTATTATAAATAAATGAAGTCTGAGGTATACAACATAAGTGCTTTCCTCTCCAATAAGGACCATGCATTTTGCTTATGTTTAGTGCTGACCATTGTGTTGACATATCAAACCTTTTCAGAATCGCATACCGGTCTTCTGCCCGGGATTAACTGATGGATCTCTTGGAGATATGCTGTACTGTCATGCAATAAGAAGTGGTGGTTTGCATATAGACATTGTTCAAGGTCCTTGCGTGCTCCTTGTAGCTTGTGATTTTGTTAGTGTTGTTCCTTAATAATTTGATTTTCCCTCTTCTTGCAGATATACGATCCATGAATGGGGAAGCTGTTCATGCTGGTATTAGGAAGACTGGAATGATTATTCTTGGCGGTGGACTTCCAAAACACCATATTTGTAATGCCAACATGATGCGTAATGGTTCAGATTATGCTGTTTTCATTAACACCGCACAGGAGTTTGATGGAAGTGATTCAGGAGCCCAGCCCGATGAAGCTGTTTCATGGGGGAAAATAAGAGGTTCTGCTAAAACTGTCAAAGTATGTTATTTTTCCCTTTTATTTGAATATGTGATGCTTACTAATAATAGTGTATATAAGTTTGAACACATATCTTACTCCGTTGGATATATAAGATGTCTTAATGTATATAGTTTAATGCTAATCTATTATGAGATTATGAAAACTATGTAACTAATGTGCACATATGGCAGGACAAACAAATAGTTTTAAGCAATTATTTTGTTATTTTCATTAAAACTAAAATCACGATGGAAATCAAGTCAAATGAAAAGGCATAGACTTCTAATACAAATCAATGATTAAAAATTAAGGACAAAAAATTCACACATGTTTTTAAGTTCACACATTTGATCAAAATATTGGTCATTGTCAAATTTGAGTGAATATATTTACTCTTTCAAGCCAATAGTGAAATATAAAGAAGAAGACGAAAGAAGACTGAGAAAAAGAAGGAACGAAAGTGATTCACTAGAAAGCAAATATTTTTATTTACTGGGAGATAAACTCTTTTTAAATTCCTCAAATCTTATTTGATCCAGAATAAATCTCAAAAGCAAAAGAAACCATACATTCAAAAGAAGAAATTTATTCGGACAATAATTGAGTTTTTTCACATATCTTGGAGCCTTATTTATAATCATAAAGCCAACTGAAAATTTTCCTTAATCAACTAAATATGCCATAAATACGGATCTGCAAAGGTTGTTTTTGGGAAATAAACAGAGGAACAACACTTGGTAAGCCGCAGAAAGCAATTTTATTAGAAGCTGCTAGACCTGTCAATAGAGAAAGAAGTGTGAGGAATTGGTCGCACTTCAGGAAGCAATTGTCATAGATGTTATTGTAACCATTTATATAAAAGCATAGGAAATAGAGGATTGGGTTGCAACATAGCCACAAATATTGAGCTGAAGGCAATAAGAAACAAATGACTTGGTAGCAATATAGTCATTATAACCAACACACGAAATCAATCACAAGGAATCTTCTTGGCAACAGTAGATTAAGTATCCAAATATAAATCAAACTTTCTTGATAGGTTAAGGCCCCAAGCTTGTATATGCAAACTCTTAATAAAATTCAAAATAATAAAATTAAGCAAAACTAATCAAGATCAACTTTCACGCTGAAATTTAGACATAGCAATTTATGTTTAGGATGATTGTAGGTTTTGATATTCATTCAATTTTGATCAAATTGAGAAAGAAAATTGGCTTTTTGACAAATTATTCAATTGATAATTATCAAGTAAATCTCTGCATCTATGTCGTACTTCTTGTAGAGATATTCACTAGTCATCACATAAAGATTTACCTCTCCAACGTAGGATATCTACCATCAATAGCATACATGGTTTAAGCACCAATTATAGTTTATGAAATAAGATTGGCATGACTGTCTGAAAATTATGTTGATGATATATTTGATGTGATTCCTCAAAAACATGGAATGGAGAATAATCCAAGAGATTGCTTGATGAATCATTACTTAAAGCCAATTTCATTATTAGTTTGGGGCTTAGTCAAGCCGAATGAGTTCCTCATTATTCCTCCATCAAGCGTTATGAAGATGAGGCCAATGCTTGCTCATGCCTTGGTAGGCTTAGAGGTTAGGCATATTTGATAGACTATGCTCCATCAAAGCACATCTCCTAGATTTGTAACCTCTCGCTTTCATAAAGGAGCATAATCTGCTTATCAGATACGTCATCGTTGAGTGGTGAATCTACGAAAATGGGATGTGCGGCCAAAAAATCTGTGAGGATTTACCTTTTCACCTCTTTTTTTGTGAAACATAAGTAATCTCGTACTGTTGGAGTATCACTACCAATTCGGCTAAATGATCTATGAACATTGGTCTTGTCATATAAATTTTTAGCGGATCGATCTTTGAGATCAAAGTGATCCTATAAGAAAGCATGTAGTGGAGAAGTTTTTAAGCTAAAAAGGTGAGTGCCAAATAATGCTTCTCAATTGGAACATGTTATGCTTCTACTCCTATCAATCTTCGATTGATATAATAGAGAGCATTCTTGTTGCCTTCTTCATTATGTTGCGACAACAATGCTTTAAGGGACTAATCTAAAACTGTTGTGTGCAAGATGAGAGGTTTTCCTCTGGATTGACGTTGCGAGAATGGGTGGTTTAATAATTATCTCTTGATGCTATAAAAAAATCTCTTGTCATCTCATTTGTAACGATATCAATTTTCATCAACTTTGCAAACGGTTGACATTATTTGGTTTAAATTGTCGAATGAACATGGTTGTCTTAACATGTCTTTGTTAAGAGTGGAGCTAATGAAGACTTTTCGATGGCGGTATTTCGATGTTGCTTTTTTTTCTGGGTCAATCTTAGCTCTCCTATGGCATATTATGTACCCAATAATTTTCTTTAAGAAAATCGCATAGGTGCATTTGAGGATATTTATCTTGAGGTTGAATTATTTGATTCTATCAAATACAACCCGAAGGCCATTGAGGTGATCTTTGTGATCTTTGCTCTTTACGACAAGATAACTGACATAGTACTCTACCTTCTAATGGATCAAGTAATAAAAAATGCATGTCATAGCCCTTTACTATGTTGCTCCAGTATCCTTTAAGCCAAAGAGCTCGACTATGTAGCAGAATATGCCAATGGGTGTTCGAAATGATATATGATTTTCATCTTCGGGAGTCATCTTAATTTGATTGTAGTTTGACGATCTAAACATGAGCGAGAACTCATTGTAGTTTGAAGTGTTATCAACTAACAATTTTGATATTGTGGATAGAAAGTCATCTTTTGGACAAAGCCTTATTGAGGCCTTGGAAGTCGACACAAATATGAATTTGTCTGCTCTTCTTCTTCTTCTTCATGGTAATAATGTTCGTTATCCACTGTGTGTACTTCTCTTCTCAAATAAAACTCACTTCAGTGAGCTTTTTCATTTTTTTCAATCATTTGCTCTTCGATCTCCAATCTCATTTGTCTTGGAACTTGTTTGACAGGTGTTGTATCGGTGTTAATAGCTAGTCGATGAACTATCACCTCTAGGGATAAGTGAGCTATCTCAACATATGTTCAAGAAAAATAGTTTATGAATTCACATAGTGCCATCTTTATATCTTCACTTTTATCTTCCAGTAGAAGAGTGTTGATGAAAGTTGGGCAGAGTATCTTCCTCAATTCCTAAATAATTTCTTTGAACTCATTTATTGTAGCAGCTTGTCCACAATCTTCTAGTTCTTAAGATACATGTTTGACATATATGGCCTTTTTTAGCATCACTTTTGGATTGAACTTCTCCCTATCTATTGCGTAGAAATATTCCTTTTGAGGATATTTAAGCAAGATGAATCCAAGGCCTTTGATTGTAGGGTTTTCATTTCTTTGTGAAGCTTGTGAACTTTTTCAATACCATGTATAGACATTTGTTATATTTTGGTTAACCCAGGTTCCTCAGTGAATCTCATGAACTTGTGGATGCTAAGATTGTTGTCTCTTGATGTCCAACATCTCAGGCAAGATAAAGTAATTGTGCATATATTTGACAAGAAAGGACATAAAATAGTAGAAGCGTTCATCTATCCTCTTTAATTCGGGAAGCTCTACACGAAGGCTAAATTATTTATAGGGATTTTTCATTTTCCTCCCCTTCATCATCTTCTTCTACTTCGATAATCAGGAGTTCAGGGGAAGGTTCATGCGATGGAGTTTGACTAGACTTTGATGAGCTAGTTCGACTTAGGTATCCCTTGATTGGAAGTTTGGAGTGGGTGCCTTGGCACTCGACTTCTCTTTTAACTCGAGTACTGATTTAATAGGATATTTTCATTTGATGTTAGGAACTCCTTCAAGCCTCCTTTGCATTTTTACTGTCTTCTTTAAGATCATGGTCTCCCATTTCTCAACATAAATTATTTCTTCTTTTTTTTTATTCGAGAATACAGAAGAGGACGTGACCATCTTGATTGATTCTCTTTTTTGGTGAATCAAAATGTTATCTGATAAAGTGAACTCACATTTTATGTATTTTATTTCCAGTCAATTCTTGAATGCATAGCAATCTTCAATGAGATGGTTAATCACCCTATATTATGGGGAATAATTGGGGTTACTGGTCAGGTTAACCTCCTCGGATCTTCTACATTATGGCAATTGGAGACTCACTTTTAGCACATGCTGTAATGATTTTAATACTCTCTCTTTTTGTAAGAGTATTCCTTGTTCAGTTTTTCCTTGAGGCATGGAATGTTCGGGTCATCAATCTCCATTATTTGCTTCGAATGATCCCTTTCTATGATGCACCGACACTTCTCTTCAAAGAGGCATGCAGTGTCCGACACGTATCCGGCACGACACGCTTCCGACACTCCTCTGACACGTGTAGGACACATTGCAAACGTGTCTAATTAAAAAAATATTAAAATGATCTCCATATCAAAGTCTGGCATTGTCTTTATATTGATGCTCGATGCTAACAATTTTTACACTCACAACTTGACATCTCATCTTTGTTCAACGCCTTCTCAACATCGACGACCAATGCCCTCACAACATCGACGATAAATGCCCTCTTAACATTGACGCCCAATATATATTGCATAACATCAATGCCCGACTCTCAACATCATTGTCAACTCCTCTCTCGATTGCTAATAAATGACATCGACGCCCGACTCTCGACATCCTAATATTAATCATTTTAAGCACAAATTCTAGTTAAATGACTTATTATTTTTAAATAATTTTTAAAATTATACTTGTTTAATTTTTATACACTATTTTAAAAATATAAAATTTATAATACCGTGTCCAACTTGTGTTCATGTCCTATATTTTTAATAATTGACGTGTCCCGTGTCCGTGTCGTGTCGTATCCTTGTCGCCATGTCCGTGTCTGTGCATCATAGCCCCCTACCCACTCACCAAGGAAAGTTCGAGGTATGTCATTGCTTCTGAACACTAATTTTGGTTGAGAATTTGGGTTACAAGTCTGCTTCCCTTCATTTTCATAATAAGCAGTTTGTTTTTCTTTATGTATATTATAGACTACCCATTTTTCTTTATTGGCACTAAAAGAAGTTGTATGTGTTTGCCCCTTCTAGATTCTGTAGCTTTGTTTCTTTTAAATTTATCGGACCAGCTTTCAAATTTTAAAAGATTTTGTTTTTCAAATTTCACCACCAAATCCAATTCTAGGATGTTGATAGAAGGAATGCAGAATTAGGTGCTTTATAAGCTTTTTGGTTGGTCAAAAAGAGAAAAAAGACATCTTTAGAGTAGGTGTAGACTCTTAAGAACAAGAAGAGAAAAGATGAAGAGCAGAAATTTCATTTTCTGAATTCAATTAAAGTTTTTGGGGTCTATTTATAGGGGTTTACATGAACCGATTTTGGATTTGATATAGGGTTAAACCAGTTGGTTTAGTACATGTTAAATAAAAAAACTAAAAATGAGTTTGAGGATCGATTTAATGTTGAAATAAATTTAGCCCTGAGCTATTGTAGTTGGCCGATTGTGATAGTGTTCCCAATCATTGTGATATTTGTATCCTTCTATGATAGAGTTATCTTGATGCTAATTCTGTGAATCATTCATCTTATATTGACATTGTTGCTGTACTCTCTTTGAATCTTAAAAAAAATATATTGTTGCTTAACAGTGTCTTCTTTCTCAATTAATCTTTCGGGAACCTTCTCATCAACTGTTAAGCTTGGGGTTCAAATACAATATCAGGTTTCATTATAGGGCATCATCCTAGACCTATACAAACTTCTAGTTCAATTTAAAATAGTAAACTAAACCAAAACCAAAACCTAAAGATGAATATCTTTAGGTTGATCATCTTAATGCAATCATTTTGGTTTTAGACACCTTTAGATTCTGCATTCGCATGGTGTCTGCCTAGATGACCCAATGTTGCTTAACAGTGTCTTCTTTCTCAATTAATCTTTCGGGAACCTTCTCATCAACTGTTAAGCTTGGGGTTCAAATACAATATCAGGTTTCATTATAGGGCATCATCCTAGACCTATACAAACTTCTAGTTCAATTTAAAATAGTAAACTAAACCAAAACCAAAATAAGATTAACTTCTAGTTCAATTTAAAATAGTAAACTAAACCAAAACCAAAATAAGATTAACTTCTAGTTCAATTTAAAATAGTAAACTAAACCAAAACCAAAATAAGATTCAGTTAAAATTCATCTTTAGGTTGATCATCTTAATGCAATCATTTTGGTTTTAGACACCTTTAGATTCTGCATTCGCATGGTATGTCTGCCTAGATGGCCCAATTTGGCCTAGCATTGTATCAGGAAGGTTCCTTTTATTGTTCTATTACATGTTAGTGCAAAACGTTGTTTCACTGTATAGGACACACCATATGTTGTTCAACTCACTATTTTCTTTCGGCCATTGTATCAGTAATTTGATATATATATTTTTTCTTAATCTGACGAAGGCAACTAATATTTTCTCCTACAACAAAGGTGTATGAAATCGAATTTCATCATCATTGAATGACATTCTTCCAGCAACTATAATGCTGATTTTCTCCAATTTTTATGTTTAAACGCTCAGGTACACTGCGATGCAACCATTGCTTTCCCCTTGCTTGTTGCTGCAACATTTGCAAGAAGGTTTGAGGATACTTCTGCTACTGCCACCAATAACTAGCTAGATGAAACCACCGAGGTTATAACTTCCCTATGACTTCGTTTGGGACGGCTTTTTTAGTGCTTCTTGAAAAAGCTTTTTAATATAAAATTTTTAATTTTTATGCTAAAAAATTTATTCAAGAAACAGTAAAGAAGTTATCCCAAATGAAGCCTAAATTAAGCTTTCCTCGTCGTATATGTTCTTATTTGTGACTTTGGCTAACATTTTTAGTTATAAGTGGCACTGTAGTGTGCCTGTTGTAGCTTTTGAGGCAGAGCTTTCAGGTGATGGGTTGTTGAATTAGTATAAAACAAAACCCTTAATTTATCATCTTTTGAATGATTGTATTATCAGTATTAACATTCTCTTTTGGTGGGAAGTGGCAACTTGTATTGTATATTTATTACTGGATATCTAACTCCTTGAGATATATGCCCTTCTATCATTTTTATGAACAAAGACATAATGTAACATTTATATATTGAAAGTGGACCCTTAGGGCATCTCCATCCGAAACTCTTATTTTTCACTGCAAAATGCAGTAAAACCAAAAAGTGCCGTGATTCATCTCCAATGGAACGTCATTTTGACTATTACCATCGCTTGTTTCTTTCGTGCCATTCTTAGGCAAGTTCGGTAGAGAGAAAAGAATTGCGTAAGTGAATTGACGTCGCACTATTCAACTGCGATCAAATAGCGGAGGAAATGGCGTTCGGTTGTGACGTTTGAGGGCCTCCATTCGGTTGTTTGCCAAACGGTTGGAGATGGTCTTAGTGGGTGTACATCTTGTTAGTGTTCATGTTCATATGATTTAGATTTACTCTAAAATAACGAGTATTTCTCTGAGTTCAAATTGTCATTACATTTAATTTTTTAAAGTAATAATACACATTATGTGTTGAATAAAATAATTATAAATTTAAATTTATAATTGTGTATTGTGTTGCATGAGGAAAATGTGTGTGAAGTATTTCAAATGTAGAAGTTTTGAAAACATTTATATTTGATTGGATAAAAATGAATGCAAAGTGAAGTTAATGTAGTGTAAAATATTTTAATTCATTTTTGAGGTAAACTTTGTGCGAGAATTGTTTATGCCATAAAAAAGCTCGATTGATTGTTGTGCCACATGTTGCCAGCCATCTATTAGCCACAGTCGCCATTCGTCGTCAGACATCGCTGTCACTCGCTGCCAGCCACTACCAATATCGTCAGTCAACGTGGACACCATTGCTGATCGCCCTCGGCTACTACTATCTGTTGTCATCACTTCATCGATTGCCACCAACTTTGTTGAATGTCACCAACCACCATTGTCATCACTACTAGCTGATTGTTGTCATATTTGAATTTTATATTAAATTCATTTTATTTTTTTTAAAAAAATATATTTACTTTACACTAATTTGGATAACACTAAAGTATTCTTTTTTTTTATTATACTCATTTTATAATACATTTTTTTTAGCTAACCAAACAACTCCTAAGCTAAGCTTGTGAAAATCCTAACTTGAAAGACAGCTTGATTTTGATAAATATAAAATAATTAATAAAAAAATATAATTAACCTAAAGGTAACAATTAATTATTTATACAAATTAATTATGACTTATTGATAATCAATTTATATTTATTATTAAGTTATAATAATTAAGCATAGGTTAATTATTAAATCATTTGAGCACTCATAATAAAAAATCAATGTGATTAATTAAAATTTTAATTAAGATATCTACTATCTCGTGCTATAAAAATGCGAAGTTGTGCCTGTTTGAGATAATTTTATCGTTGTTTTATTTTTCAAACAACAACAATAATTTCATTTTATTATTAATTTTTTTTGTTGCATTTTTATTATTTAAAAAAAATTGTGATCGAAAAATACTTTTTACAATTAAAACAACTAAATTATTTTTCCTATAACAACTTCATAATCAATTTTATAAAATACTACACTCATCACAAATAATCTAAAAACGTGTTAAATGTGCTATATATGGCCAATTTTACCGGTTAATTTTCTCCTATTTAGTTTGAAAAAAAAAAAAACTTATGTGGAACGCTTTGATGTTGAAAATGGTCAATTCTTAAATCTTTGAAGGGCTGATCAACAAATGTGGCGTTAGAAACTATCAATAGAAAGAATTGGGAATTCAACATTGATTAATGTCTGTTAACTTCCTAATTATTTGCTTCGTAAATACGTCGTTAATATCTCTATTAATTTTATGAAATTGAGGACTTATTAAGAATATAATTATCATGTGCTAAAAGTATTTACATAAGTAGTTATATGAGGCATATTATCTTAGCATTATTTGAAAATCTTGCACACACATATTGATAATTTGAGAATTGCACATAAAAAAAATTATTTTTATGTGAAAATTCATAAGAGTAAAAATCATGGGACATGGAAAAATTATTAGGCGCAGAGTGTGCACTGTCCGCACAAGCACTGGATACCTAGCGGTACCCAGCAGTATAGAGTGCCGTTACCTAGCTGGGTATAGTGCTTGTGCGGACGGTTCTCCCGTCTGCACTCCGCACCTAATAATCTCTCTGGGACATGAACTAGTTAAAATGATTATATTAGCTTGTGCCCTCAGTTATAAATGATGGTTTTTCCTATAATTGAAGAAGGCGTTGATATAATGTAGTGGACATGAATGAGAATAAATAGCTTTCGTAATGGAAGTTGAAGCGTCTTGTGAAGTTGTTACCAATAAATTATTGATAGTCTATTCGGTTGTTCTTCTTATATGAGGGTAGGCCAAAGACGAGAAAGGGGAGTATCGACCATGATAGAAATGATAGATATTTTTCATAGTGGTATGAAATGTGTTTACCTTGTTGGTCTTTGCTAGCTTCGTTGTCGGTATTGATGACATATTTCAAGTTTGCGTCGGCAGTCGCCATCGTTTGTGTTGATAGAAGGGATTTGTTTTATTGGTGACAATGGACATTAACATTAATGTCGACTATTGGTGTCAGCTTTGGTGGAGATGGTGGGCTTTAACCTTGAGTGTTGCTATCAACATATGGCATCAATGTTTGTGTTGATTGCACGCATTAGCTATGATGACAACGATGAGCGAGAG